>NW_017804259.1:19632-23552 GCF_001625305.1 Branchiostoma belcheri | reverse complement strand
AAGTGAATTAACTTGCAAAACGACCGACTGCGTACAGTACGCCCAAGAAATCTGCCTGGAACTCTCGACGTGGCTTGGCGGATAGGTACGAAATGCGAAGTGAGAAGATAGCTCTCTGACGACGGTTCGGGAATGCGACTGAACTTACTGTAAAGAACAATGGCTTGTTTCTGTCGGCCTTTGCGCGACTTAGCTTTACCATGATCAGAAGTAATAACTTGCGATGCGTATCACGCGGACTACGTTCGTCTTAAACAAAAACAGTGTGCTTACGTAGACCGAGTACAAAGATTTAATAAAAACTTGTTCACCTATCGCTCATGTTCTGAATGGTTCACACTGCACAGCACAGGTGCCACTGCTTATAGAAACGCATCTAAATTGCATCTAAATACGGTCCCATTGTACGTTGTACAATCACAGCATATTTACATGTACGTTTAAGAGCATATTTTTACTATTAGAGTACCATCTGAATATTAAGCGATCATGCGATGATTATACGTAGATTATGAGTTACAGAGGACCGGCCTTTAAAGCACGTCTGATCATTGGGTGACCCTCCCAAACGATTTGAACTGGGTCAACTTTATCAGACCGGGCTATTTGGTGATCCTGGGGATACTGTACTACTAAACTTTCAAGGGGTTAAGTCATTACAAAAGGTCACTTCTAACATGATGACCAATGTTACCTGTGTACGCATGTATACCGTAACCCAAAAGTTCTACCCCAACCTCAATTCTTTATTTATTACCTCCACATGTTGGTGTAGAGCCAGTCCAAGTCCCGTTCGGCTGGCAGGTTATATTGGCAGTCCCCCTCAGCGGATACCCGTCCATACAGGTGTACCTGACTGTCTGTCCTGATGTAAAGTTACTGTTGTTATCCCTGTACCCATTGGTCGGCACACCAGGATCCCAGCATTGACCTGCAGTACTGCCTGAAACAAAACAATGTGAAGGTATGGATTTCCTTCCTTTGCCATTTATCATATAATTATGTGAACATTTGTATTATTTTAGTCTATTAATATCCTACTTCCTATACATTACATAGATATTTTTACACACTATAAAAGTCCTATAGTGTATACTAATGCAATTTTCAAATTTCCTTATTAACCATGACAATCAAACGGTCATTTACATAATTTGCAATTTTTCCTATCTTCTGGATCCGGACCTTAAAAAACTAATCATATATCGAAAATGATAGAAAACTGCCACAACCACAGTTAGTATTAACCAGCATACTAAATGATATCAGTTACCTTGTTAATTTAAGTTAGTGCAACCAAAGATCTTACTTATGTAGGAGAACTGGAACCCCTGACGGCTCTCACTCCTATCAGATCTAAACCTCAGGAACAGCGTGTTAGATGTCTGATGATGGGGCTAATTTGCGAGTGGTAACCGGTTAACCTAGACAATATGGAATAATAAGGAAAATCAATATTTGACGCACAAACTATTGTAATATTCCCAGCTTCGGGGTAGTTTTCGTTATGCAGAATAAATCCAAGCGTTTAGAGTAGCTTGAATACCCCATGTTGATTGGTTATCATTATACTTCGTGTAAATTTGATTTAAGGAGCATAAAATATATAACTTAGAACTTGTAGTGCCAGTGCGATGTTTGTTTTTAACATGACTGATACCTTTGGAGTCAGTTAGTTAACATCAACATTTCACATTAACAGTTAACATTAGCAAATTAAGAATCAATTCGCCCAAGCTAACAATAGAAAATATGATCACGTGTAAAGCTAGTAAACCTTTCCTAAAGACCAACACGAACATTTTCAATGTACTGAAGTCATACCCCGACTCCATGCTTACGTATTTAGGCCTAAATATATATATAGTGCCTTACAGAGGAGAGAAAGTCCTGTAAAAAACGTAACGTACATCTTGTCAATACGTCATTTACGTTTTTTTTTGTACCGTGTAGTAGTTTTTTTAGAATAGACCTATCATATTGCTCACATTGTCATTGTTGCCAGCATTGTGCAATGTACAACTGTCGAGCAATAAAGTTAATTCATTCATTCTAACAATAGGGTTCAGTCTGTAATTAAGTCAATTTTCTTCTATCGCAACTCGTACTTCACAAACCATCGAAAACGTCTGATTATATAGGATTTGATTTTTTTTGTGTGTGTTTTGTATGAATCAATGTTTTGTTAGTCTACTGTATAATTATGGGCCAGTAAGTGCCTGAAACAAATAAATAATAATATTTACTTTTTTATCTCTGCAGCATTATCACTGGCTCCATCGTAGATGGTAAGAAAGTCATAATCCTCCTCAATGTGGAAGCTGTCAAACGTGAGGCGAATGATGCTTCCTTCTGGTACAGTGATTGACCACTCACAGTTCTCATTGTTGCCATAGTTACCGGGATAGTTGGATGACGTCACGGGGCCTCCAGAAGGAGCCGTCAGGTTCCCTCCACATCCGGTGCCGCTGGTTACTGTGGAATGAGAAATAACATCATCAGGTGCAGGTAACGTCACGTCACTGTGTAAGCGTGAAAGTAGGCTAATATGTATTATACAGGGTTACTGGGTCTATACACATATATTTCGGAATATACACGGTGTGGATTTAAATATTGTTTTCACTCATTTATTCTTCCCTTTCTTCTCATAGACCCTGTTATTTTCTTAAATGAATTCAATTTCTACATTTTTAGGTTACATCACTTGAAATTTGGTATAAAGGTATAGAGTGGACAAGTAGCCCCTGCCTTTTTTATTTATTCTATTTAATATTCTTTTGATGCAGGATTTAGAAATGTCATCGATTTTTTTATTTACTTAATAGTTCACCACAAAACAAGGATCAAGTGAGCCACTTAAATGTTTGGGTTACTGTACAGTCAGTGAGAACAGATGTTCGTTGACCTTAGACTTTTAAGGTTAAACCTATGTCGGAAAAAAAATCACGTGGTAGCTTGTTCCATAGTGATGTTGTTGTAGGAAAAGGCTTTCAGTGTGGAAGTTCCTCCTAAGAGTTGGTGTATGGAGAGAGAGAGGGTGATTTGCTTCAGTGTATTAGGCAAAGCATGTCCGTGCTGAGAATGTTCGAGGTGGAGGCACTAGCGAGTAAAGTTCAGCGGAGGTATTTGGGCTATTTTTCGACAAAAGTTCTGTATTGCTACGCTGAACGTTAGAGGAATTTCACAGATTACAAAGAGACAGGAGTTAGATGAACTGCTACCAAAGAAAAGTCTTCGACTTTGGTCTTCAGGAAACCAAAGTCGCAACGGAGAAATCCATTGCACTGCGGCATGGCCACCTACAGCTACTGGGCCAGGAGCAAGGCTACCACCGTGGAGAGGGATCTGGGTGAGTCGCCGGATGATGAAGGGGATCCAGGGATACAAATAATTTGGCGACCGTATCTTTGGCGTAAAAATCCTCTTCAAGGAAGAGAAATCCCAACCCCTGGTTGTAGTCGGTGCATTTGGGCCAACTAGTCAGACCTGCGAGAAAAACCCCACGGTGAGAGACTGGTTGCCTTCGACTGAAGGCTATGCCTTCGGAGAAGGTTATGAAATCGGGTTTGCACTGTTTGGCAGATTAGGCACGATAACTCTTGAAGGCAAGGTCCGAGGTTCACGATTTTTGGCAGGCAGGTTGATTTAGGGGTGGCCATTGTCCAGGCAAAAAATGGGATTCGTGGGGGGTTCCTAAGTCACTGTAGTTGACCTTGGTTTTTGGTGTTTTTTCCTTGTCATCAAGATATCTCGAGAATCCTTAAATGGATGTTCATTATTTTTAGTGGGCAAGTTACCGTTGAAAATGCCGAGGTCAAGTTCAAAGATGGGCCCCGTGGGGGTTTCTATGTCACTGCAGTTGACCTTTGTTTTTTGTGGTTTTTTCTTGTCATCAAGATAACTCGAGAATCTTTAAA
>NW_017804259.1:17914-18802 GCF_001625305.1 Branchiostoma belcheri | reverse complement strand
CGTGTAGAGTTTGTTGAAACAACAGCACCCGTGAAGTGTCCTTATAACAAGAGTCTTAATATATTTGTTCAGGCAACAGGCCTGACAAGTTAGTACTGTATATCAAAAATAGATGCTAGTTATGACACTTTCTTGGGCGCTTTTAAAATCATATCCAGTTGGTTATAAGTAACTGTTATTTTGCATATCTTATTACTTGGATGTTTAACCATTACCACCACATTCTGTGTGATTTCTATATGCTTGTCAGTGAATTCACCAATGATTACATTAGTTGCTTTAGAATAAGAAGGTTTTTGGCCCCTGACTCACTAAAACATTACCTCTTTGTTTCACAAACCACCAGCCTTTTAGCCTGACTCTTTCATCAGATCGCTTAAAGAAACTATGGGTTGTTTTTAAGGGCAAAGGGCAGATCCACGTGACACATCTGGTACACTGACTGTCTATCACATGGGCACCGTTCAATATAACAGTCGGGGGTGGGTGGGGTGGTAATGCACACATGTCTGTGAATAATATAACATCCATATCATGGTACTATATTGTGCAAGGCATTCATTAAGATGACACATAAAATACGGGGCAAGTATTCGGTTTCCAATTACACAAAAGCAAGTTGAAGTGGTGGAAAAGTTACATAGTCAGCAAGTAAAACAGGCCCTCAGCACTACATTAATTTCCATATGAGAACAGACTGAGGGCTTAATTGTCAACTTCATATGTAACTTCGTGAAGAATTTATCAATTCTTTCAATTATGTCCTGCAGGCCCAATTGTAACCTCAGTCCTGAAGTTCCAGTCCTTACCCTTGAACCCCCTTAAGTCCGGGTCTGCCTAAATACCTCAACCGACCTCAACCGACCGCGTAATGGGTTAATATGCAGT
>NW_017804259.1:7511-15624 GCF_001625305.1 Branchiostoma belcheri | reverse complement strand
TGATAGTATTTGTGCTTTATAAACCATCATTTTTGCGTTCTGTTGCCTGTATAAAGCAAAATGTGTCCAGAGATTCCCCATGCAGGCCCAACGATGAATAACTTTTAAAAACTGGTAAATACGTCAGAGTTACAGTTTTTTTTCCATTCATACAAGCATAGACAATGTATCCAGAGCGTTGGAAAAGGTTGTTAGCCCATGTATACTGCATATTAACCCATTACGCGGTCGGTTGAGGCCGTTTGAGGTAACGGTTGAGGTATTTAGGCATACCGTTAAGTCCTGCAGTCCCGGTCCTATTTATGTTTCAGTCCTGCAGTCCCGGGTGCTATTTATCACTGTACTAACTTATAAATATCATCAATAACAACAATAAACATCTACACAAAAATACTACCATATACAAACAAAAACACCCACCTAAACAATATCACACAGTCGAAGGCATGAGTCCTACGAACTCTAGTTCTACTCTCAACTGTCGGCCGCAGTCGACATTTACCCCTCACGGTCCCTGTTCTACCTGGCGGGGATTTCAATTCCAAGTTGGGAGCAGGCAAAGTTGGCCAAGAAGTTGGGCGATGGGTAAAGGGACGACAAAACGAAAACGGCAAAAGCCTACTAAACTTTTGTCAGCAGCATGGACTAGTGGCGCTTAACACGCTATTACAACATCACCCCAAGCACATCACCACATGGGAGTCCAGCTTTAAGACTGACAACAACAGAACTGTACGAAATTGACTTTGTACTAGGGCGAATCAAGCAGAGACGTACAGTCACACATGCACAAGCATATCACGTTCCGGATATCAGCGCTGATCACCGTATGGTAGTCGCCACCATCTGCTTGCCTCAAAAGGTGTGGTTCTCCAACACATCCACACGGACGAAGGCGATCAGGTTAGACGAGATCCGAAACGACAAGGACAAGCAGGAGGAGTGGAGATCAGTAGTATCGGCAGCACAAGAACCCACTACTTGGGATGAAGCGGCATCCATGCTTGTAGAACAGGGAAGGAAGATACTAGGCACGGAACAGCGTAGTAAGCGCACACAGACCTACTTCACGGACAACCCACAAGTTGCACAGATGTCAAAGCAGCAAAAGGACCTACGACGTCATATACAACAACTCAAGAGAGGGATAGTGACCCATGCTACACAGGACAGAGTTAAAAACTTCACTGTGCAGAGAAGGAAAGTGCAACACGAGCAAGAGAGTACGTGAACTGGTCACTGCTAGGCTTCACGCTCAAGCAGCAAAAATAGAGGTCATCAAGGACGACAACGCAAGGACGTTCGCCGCCATGAAGGACCTAAGGTTTAGTGGCGGAGATCCTCTCGCAGTTCGTCCCTCTAGCGGTGAAACGCTCGTTAAACCGCTAGCCCTGGCCAACATCATCTCAAAACGCTTCGAAAGTCTCTTTAAGTTTAACATCGACGCAGCGCCTCTTCCTCCGTTTCAGGCTGCACCCCTGCGCAAACCAGTAAAAGCTTCAGAAGTTGCGCGGGCAGCTTCACGACTGAAGAACGGACGCAGCTTTGGGGCAGAAGGCGTCGCAAAGGAACTTTTGAAGTATTGCTCCTCTCAGTCGGACGATCCAATGGCTATCACGATAGCGAACATAATAATTGGAATGTTCAGCAAAGGAGAGGTAATAAAGGCCATGGGTCAAGGCGTTCTTATCCCTCTACAGAAACCAGGCAAACCGCGAGGTCCATGCAACAGCCTCCACCCGATAATTCTGCTGAACGGCATTAGGAAACTCTTTTCTCTCATCGTGCTGGAATGCTGTAAACCTCAGGTAGATCTCTATCTGCCACGCTCACAGTCCTCTTATCGACGGGGCCACAGCACAACCGACATCGTTTTCACCAAGAGAATCTCGACTGACTTGGTCATGACGAACGTGTGGGACCTTAACATTCACCCGATTCTAGGTATTGATCTCAGCCGTGCCTTCGACACCGTGGACAGAGTTTATCTCATATCGGTGCTGAAGGACGTGGTGGACGACGATGACATAGTGAGAATGGTGCATGCTCTCTTGACAGACACCACCCTCGCGGTACGCGTCCGAGGAGAAGCAGCCCCTCCGTTTGAAGCAGTTGTCGGCTCACCTCAGGGCGACAGTTTAAGTCCACAGCTCTTCAACATCTACTATGAGGCAGCCCTCCGTGATCTGCGTAAGACCTACCCACCAACCCCTGCCGAAGACAAGCGGCTCAAGCTGCCACCAGAGACCCAATATGCTGATGACCTTGACTTCATCAGCACATTTCACCAACATCTAGAGAACATACACGAGCAGGCGATAAAGATCCTACCAGATTGGAAATTACAGGCCAACGCCTCCAAGACTGAACGGATACATATCTGTTGGAAAAGTGAGAGGGAGGAGGAGACATGGAGAAAAACGGTCACTGGGCTCCCGGCTAGGCATCGCTGACGACATCGATGCGATAATGCAATTGGCCAACGCAGCAGTTAAGAAGATGTGGTACATGTGGGGAGCACAACCAGTCTCAAACTGTTTAAACTGTTTGACGTTTACGTCCTACCTGTAGTGCTTTACAATGCTCATGGGGGCTAACGGAACAGTTAGCCAGCAAGATCGGCACAGGAAGCAGTTTAGACGCTTAGCAGGATATTTCAACCCACACCACATTAGCAACACCAAGCTGTACAAGATCTGCAACTCTTCTCCACTTCAAAATGAAGTCCACCGGCGCAGATGGACTCTCTTTGGGCACATCCTTCGCATGCCACATGACTCACCCGCACAAAAGGCCCTCAACATCGCCTTTAGCAAAAAGCTCTCGCCAAGGAAAGGCAGGCCCCGCACAGGTCTTCTAAACTTCGTACGGAGGGCCGGGGGTAGCGTACGAAGTACGAAGTTGTACGTAGTTATGACGTAATCTAACTTCGTACGGAGGGCCGGAGTAGCGTAAGAAGTATGAAGTTGTACGAAGTTATGACGTAATCTAGTTTCGTACGGAGTGCTGGGGGTAGCGTACGAAGTACGAAGTTTTACGAAGCTATGACGTAATCTAACTTCGTACAGAAGGCCGGGGGTAGCGTATGAAGTACAAAGTTGTACGAAGTTATGACGTAATCTAGTTTCGTACGGAGTGCTGGGGGTAGCGTACGAAGTACGAAATTGTAAGAAGCTATGACGTAATCTAACTTAGTACAGAAGGCCGGGGGTAGCGTACGAAGTACGAAATTGTAAAAAGCTATGACGTAATCTAACTTCGTACAGAGGGCCGGGGTAGCGTACGAAGTTGTACAAAGTTATGACTTAATCTAACTTCGTACAGAGGACCGGGGTAGCGTACGAAGTACGAAGTTGTACGAAGTTATTACTTAATCTAACTTCGTACAGAGGGCCGGGGGTAGCGTACTTGGTGTTGAGAGGCTGGTGGGTTGTACACTGTGCAAGTGACCACCTCTGATAATCCCCTTGGCAAACGCCTGGGTCGTACCGAGACCCATAAACATTCTAACTCCTGCGGTACTGATATGTCGTGCATAATCGTAGCTGGTAGTGTGTCCTTGACATAGAGGGTAACACATCCCCCTCTTCTATATGGACGACATTTGAAGAACAAAGTATATCCATCTACGGATAGGCACATCTCAGGCATGTCAGGTGTAAACCATGACTCCGTCACAGCTGCAATTCCTACTTCATGCTATAGCAGGATGTTTTGGATTCCTTTTAACCCATTCACCAACGATCTAGGGTTACATAACAAAAATGTTGGGTGGTTTGACTGTCGCCTCCTGTACACACGCACCTAGTCCAAGTTTTTCAACATTTTCTCCCTGTGAAAGAGAGCCTGAAAGGACCTGTCAGGTGTTTTGTGACGATTTCCGATCACAACAGGAATTGGCCTCACAACGTTCTTCTCACCTCTGCATCCCCTAGCATGGAAAGTCTTTTTGATCCCACAATCGAGAATAGATTTGAGTAACACCTGAGGGCCTGAATGGCTGAGGACGAGTAACGCAAGACACAGATTTAGTAATCTGTATGTCCGTAATATGTTGTTGTTGTTGTTGGAGATACATGTCCTTAAGACGTTGGTTGATGGAATATATAATTTGGGGCAAATTAACCCTAAACAGTACACCTGGGGTCCGCGCGGACCCCAGCACTATATATTCTGTAATTTTGATGGGTTCACCACACCACGAAGTGGTGGTGAACCCATATTGCTTTTTCTGATGTTTCTTCTCCTCCTTCTCCTCCTCCTGCCATTTTTAAAATGGATTCAGCTTCTTCATTTTAGGGCCTAAGGTCCTGAAATTTGGTATGGAGGTACAGTGGGCAAATACCCCTAGGCGTTTTCAAATTTTTGTGATACAGGCTTTTAGAATGGTTTTATTTGAGTTTTTTGGCTGTGTTATAGCAAATGTATTACTGTGTTAGTGTGCCGTGTTTACCACGTCTGGGCATGAGTCATCACAATGGAATGCAGGGCATCAACCAATAGGCATGCAGCTTCCCTCTATGCTTCTTGCTGATTGGCTGTTGGGATTTAACTTGATTAACACCTGCACAGAGACATTTCCATACTGACAGTATGTCTGTATTCAAGTGTTTTGGTAGGTATTTCAAGCTTTCCTGCTCCAGCATTGGAATGCCGGGCATGAACTTTTTTTTTTTATTTTGAAAATCAACAGTTTGCATTATGCAATTAAAAATCCTAACCAATAAAGTAGGGAATAGCTATCCAACTGTTGTTTTAGTTGTATGTTACTTCATATTATAGTTATATCAATGTAAATCATTGTTTTCCCTTGTGTTTCTCATTCTTTCCCTGCCATGTCGTAAAATGTGGTGAACCCATCGCTGTATTTGCTCCAAAGCAAATATTGGCCTTTCTAGTTTTGTTTTGTTTCTAAAGATTTTTTTTCTGAAATTTTAGGTAATTGTCACCCACAAAGTTGTCTCTCAATACAGTGCAGAAAACACCGTTTCTACCATTTGTAAAAAAAAAATTATATCTGATTTTCTTTTGGGGTCCGCGCGGACCCCAGCCGGCTTTCGATCATAATGGATACACTGGCGTTCTTATACATTACCTTATTTCCGTTTTTTATATGTTTCTATGCACTCATCGTATGTCTACCAAGTTTTCAGAGAATGGTGTAGTAATAGAATTAAATTTTAATAACTTTGGTGTAATTATGACGTCATATGATGTCAGAGCTAATAATGTAGTCCGCCATATTGGATTTTGACCAATGACGTCATTAAATTAGCATATTCTATGCATATTAAATGATTTAACTTATATTTATTTATGTAAGATGTAATTAATGTTGGAAAAGAAGTGTAATTCTATATAGAACTCAGAAAATTTTTATGTTTAAACCAAAATTACTTCTATTTTCAAAAAAACTGCCTGCTAGAAACCCGTTGCCATGGCAACACAAAAAAACATCAGCTTACTAGTATTAAACTAATATGAACTTTTTTCCAGAGACATTTTAGGAAAGGTCTCCAAATTTGATGCTTCTAGCGCAAACCGTTTAGCCGCTATCTGAGATCAAAGTTGGGCCTAAAAAGCCCCTTCAGTCTGAAATGGGTTTAAAAATCGGGTATTTCTTCTTGTCTTCTTTTCTTCAACAAAAAATAGAAAAAGTTCAAAATGTATGATTTTTGTATGTAATGTGGACACAGAGGTTCCCACCTCAGTTTGCAAAACAATTGAGCTGGTAGCATGTTGATAATTTCTAAAAATGAGCAAAAAACTGTTCTGGGGTCCGCGCGGACCCCAGGTGTACAGATTCATCAGTCCGGGAAGGTGTTCTGTTGAGGGTTAAAGGTAGAAGACAAGGACGAATGCCACACATAGGCAAAATTGCTTTCCTCTAATGTCTTACGAACACCAGCAGCCCAGCATTTGGAACCTGTTGTATCTAAATCAAACTGGCACAACAGGGCGCCTGCAGAGTTACTGTCAGCTGGCACGTTCTGGCGTATTCCGAGGTAGTGTTTAATGGTGATTAGTGACGCTTCTAACCTCATGGGATATCTTCCTAATTCAGCCATTACAGCAAGGTTCCAAGAAGATTTGGGCACATTTAGATTGCTTGCAAAATTTTAGGTGCACGGCTTCATTTTGGGATGATTTTGGACTTTTGAAAGATCCCCATATTTCAGACCCATACAATAAAATCGGTTTTAAAGAGTAATTAAAGAGTTTGTTCTTGACAGAAATTGAAGCATCGGCTTGAAAAAGTGATTGATTAATTCCAAGGAGGGCCCTCAGGCCTTTGCTGTGTAAGCATTTGTTGTTTGCCTTGAAGGTGCCAGGTGAACCTACAACAATGCCTAGATAACGACTATATTCAATAAACACAAAACAGAACAACACTCTTGAGGCTGTACAGAGAAGGGCGGCGAGGATCATCTATGCCAACAGTATCCAAACAACCCCCTTCTCCACCCTCCAGGACAGACGGGAAACTGCAACGAAAACTCTTTTCAAGCAAAGGCGGGATGTCAACCACCCTTCCACCTCTTCTAATCTACTTAAAGAGGTTTGCAGACCTTGTTGGGATTCAGAGAAAAGGACTAGATCGTCTGCATTTAACAAGCATGACACTTTCTTGTTGTGTAAACTAGGAGGATTACACAAATGGTCATCAAACTCCTCCGTCAAATCGCTTATAAATAAATTCAACAGTGTTGGACTCAAGTTACAGCCTTGTCGAACCCCACAGTTCGATAAGACCGTGGCTAGTTTTAGCACAATTTGTTGTTTTGGAATACATGTTTTTTTATAGTAAGTAAGACTTTGCCTCCTATTTCAAATTTATTCAATTTTAGTAAAAGACCTTTTCGCCAAAAAGAATCAAATGCTTTGCTAAAAGCAAGCATAGAGTTGTGAATTTCTGCTTAGATATTTACTAACTAATGTGGACAATACAAATAGGTTATCAGTTGATCTAGATTTCTTTCTAAAACCGGCCTGTTGTGGTTTGAAAAGGATGTAATGTTCTGCAAAGTTAAAGAGGAAGGTTGGACTATAAAACCACCCAATAAATTCGGGTACTGTAAACTCTCACAGCTCATTCTGCAACTGGCAGCCGTGGTGAACACATGGGGAGAGCTAGGCTGAGATAGTATACCAAGTACACCTCTTCAACATTATGTGGAGACATGGAAATGTATATGAAAAGTACATATAATATTTTACTAAACAACAAGAATATAGACTAATAACTACACAGGTATGTACTATGCCAATCCTGGTAAACTGGGACTTCATCTATTCAGCATTTCAGACTTGGATTCTAATATATAATGCTAGAAGCCGACAAATGTGTTTCTACATGTTTCTACATTGTATATTTGTTAACATACAGCTATCATATCAATAGAAATCTAGTTTGGCTGTGGATAAGACGTGCAATTTGTGATTACAGATGTAAATTTTTGAAACAAACATGCAAGCTTGACAGAGCATCTCTGCTGGAATTGTTCAAATTGGAAACTGTGGGCCCCTATCGTGTATAACGTATAACGACTGCCAAGTAAATGTTACATGGATTGTGTTTAGGTTTGCTGCAACTGTCTGTGTCATTCCTTGTATGGCAATGTTTTGTTGAAAAACTAGTGAAGATAAGATAGAACATTTGTCAAAACTTCAAACGTCAGTTAATATGCAAATCACTGTCTGTCGTCTGCTCCCATTGTTTCCACTGGCAGTCGGGTTCAGACACCCCGTGGCTTATAATCCATTTATAATGTTGGGACGATGTGCGGGGTCAATTTAGCTACTAGATCCTCACAGGGGATAGTTTCTTTATTGGTGGAGGTCCCTGGGTCCTCCAAATTCCTCTTTAAGACGAGTATTTAAAATAGATGAGAAAAGTTTTCCCAGACAACTAATTAGGGATATTCCCCTGTAGTTATCTGGGAGCGATGTGTCTCCAGATTTATGAATAGAAATAATATGGCATTAAGACCATTCTTCGGGATGATAACCGTTTTGCAGACAAGAATTAAATGTATTTAAGAGGTGTTTCCTAATTATTTGCTCACCACATTTTACTCTACCTAGACCGGGCATTTTTAGGGATTGGTGGGAC
>NW_017804259.1:0-7491 GCF_001625305.1 Branchiostoma belcheri | reverse complement strand
GGGGGGGGGTTCATTTGACCCCCCCCCAGAACTCGCGAACGGTATGTCGTATGACCACCAAATTTTTAGAGAATGGTGTACTAGTATATTTTTGTCATATCTACAATTTCTATGTCGTTATGACGTAATACGACGTCATTATGACGTCATTAATGTGACTTTATTGGCCAAAACCGTCTAGATAGGTTATTCCCTAAAAACTAAATTGTATACAACATAACTTTACCAAAAGTGTTTATGACAGAATATTAGGGTGTACTAAGTCTTATATTGTCCATAGCTGCTTTATAGAAAGTACCTAAAGAACCCCACTCCCTCAACATTACAAACATACAAAACATATAGAAACAAATTCAACTTTTTAATTCGTACATCTAAGAAACAATACTATCAGAATAGGTTTAGAGCTGCTTCAAATAAAATACGTAATACTTGGAAAGCTATAAATGAACTTCTAAACAGGAAAAGGTCAGCGTCTACTCTTCCTTCAAAGTTTATGGATGATGAAAATGAAATAACAAGTAAATTAGATATAGTTAACAAGTTCAACGATTTTTTTTGTAAATATCGGCCCTTCCCTGGCAAGTAAAATAGACAAGACTGACCAATCTCCATCATCCTACGTACAAAATGATGTTCCTCCCATCAACTAGAAAATAACCTGTAATGATATGGTCCGCCATCTTGGATTTTGGCCAATGACGTCATCAAATTGGCATAAATTATACATATTTAATGATAAAATTAACATAAAATTACATGGGATGTTATTAATATTAGAAATCATGAGTAACTTGACATAAACCCCATAAAATTCTATTGTTGAAACAAAATTACTAAATTTAGCAAAAAATGCCTGTCAGAAACCCGTTTCCATTATCTTATTCCAATGATAGAAAATTGTTTCAAACAATATTCTGGAAAAGTCACTAAGTTTGGCCGTTCTAGGGCTAGCCGTTCAGACGCTAGGTGACATCAAAGTTGGCGCGGGCAATTTAGCAGTCCCCCCCCCCCAGTCTAGGTACGGTTAAGCATTTCATTTATTACGATATCGTTACAACTTGACATGTTGATTTTTGGATATGGCTGTCTCTAATTCTTTCGCTGTTATTGGGGAGTCTAACATATAGACCTACGTAGTTCGGAACTACGAACATAGACACCTCCGAGGTGCCCTGGCTAAGTGTGGCTACCAAAACTGGACTTTCAACAAAGCGCTCAAACCTTCGGATCAGTCTAAGAAAACCCAGAAGTGCAAACCATTGACCGACAAAAACATCACTTTTCCGTAATACTATGTTCAAGGAGTGTCTGAGAAACACAGATCTTCCAAAACTTCAACATAGCCACTAACTTCAAACCTCACTCAACCCTCAGACAAAGACTGGTACACCCTAAGGACCGACCTTACAAGGGTACCAAGGCGAATGTTATTTACAGACTCAAATATGAGGAGACCAATTGTAACAACACTTACATCGGAGAGACAAGTCGACCGATCAAAGTAAGATACAAAGAACATTGCAGACCTAGTGCTAACGGCTACTCTTTTCCTCCACCTAGCTACAACACAACCAGGGTCACTCTTTTAAACTCGAGTCCACGGATATCTTAGACCGCGAAACACGCTGGTGGAAATGGGGTGTTAAAGAGGCAATATATGAAAGAATGTACAACCCCACCCTCAACAAGGAAGGGGGATCTCTCCGGCACTTGGGAGGACAGACAACACTGCATAACAGGAGCTTTCTGACTAATTTCCATTATCTTGTCTTGACTTCTCTGACTTTAGTTCCATTTTCGTCTTCCAAACAATTTTTCCTCACTTTTTTTGCATATCAATCAATAGTTAGTGCTTATAAACCTGCATTTCCCCTCTGGTCTCTCAGTCACTGACAAAAGCTAGTGAATACTAGCTGAAACGTTTGACGTTTTCAAAATCATATCCAGTTGCTTGAATAACTGCGCTTTGGCGTATCGTATTACCTGGATGTGCAACCTTCATCGACCTAACATAGAATTCTCAATAGAAGTGGTACAAGGGGAATAATTATCCACGATATCAGTGCCTGCGGCATCTAAAAAACTGTTGCTGTTGGTTTAAAGTTTGTTGAGATTTCTAAAATGATCAAACCAAGTTTCGTCTGTTATCTGATCGCCTACTGCTGTTTTTCGGGCTTTAACTTATTTACCAAATTCCAGAAAGCATTTGGATTAGTTTCCCTGAGAGATGACAGCTCGTTCATGATTTGCTGATGAAAGTCACGTTTCTTCTTTTTCACTAATTTTTTGTATTCTTTTTTCGCTTTAAAGAACCTTCCCCGTATTTAAGGGATTTGATGAATGCTTTTCAAATAATGTAGCGTTTACGTTTCATCTGCGTGCAACTTTCATCAAACAATCGTTTTCTTAATGGGATTTCTTTTTTTTACCCTCAAACACTCATAACCAGCATCTCTTAACACTGAGCTAAATTCAGAGACCATGTTTTCAATTTGATCTGCGGTGGATGCGTTCGAGAGATTATTGTGCAAATGCGTATAATCTTTGTAAGATGTGAGATTGGTTTAAACATTGGAAAAACGTTTTTTCCCTGATTTTTCGTTCAATTTGAATCGTTTCGGTGATGGTCTGACGTAAGTGACTATGTTTTTCTTGCACACAATTTTAGCAGAATTTGAGTGGATGAACACAGACAATGAAGAAAGATTGGCTAGAAATCATATAATCAACAGTGCTGCATTCGTTTGGTTGATAACAGTTAAACTTTCCCTGTAAGTCACCAGCGACCCTGCCGTTTAGTATAGACAGGTTGGCTTAGATACAGAGTTCAATATTTAGTCTGCCAAATTTTGTTTGGGGAGTTTTTGTCCAAATGTTGTCTGCCTGGATTGTTTGAATTAAAAAATTGATTGTCGTTGTTAAATTGACATTGTCATGGATTTCATCGTTAACATAGTCTTGTAGGTTGCCAAAACGCGCGTTCAAGTCACCTAAAATTTTTAAAACATGATTTAGTTTCTATGCGTGGTGGATGAGCTTGGGCTAATATACACACTACAGATAAAAAGATCTGTAGACAGTCCTAAAACTTCGCGATCTATTCTCACCCAGAGGATATCTGAGGACGTGGACCGTACTTGTTTAACGTGTTTTTTATATTCATTTCTATAGAAAAAGATAATATCCCCCGATGCGCGCAGCGCTCGTTTACTCTTTGTTCTGTTTAAGTGGAAGTAGCTGTAATCTGAAACGTCAATTTTTGTATTCCCTGTAGTCCAAGTTTCTAGAAGCGAAAAGAAATCGAATTGCTAAGAAATCTACGTCTTCTAATTTAGAGCCGAGGCCACGAATGTTCCAAATGCCGAAACTCTTACTTCCGCTGTGAGGGAACGTTTTCATCGCAAATGAAAGAACAAGTAAAACCTTGTCCCTGTCCGAACATTCAAATGCAATATCCAACAAAATTAATACAGTTTGTGTTACAAATACTCTGTAAACTAAAAAGAAAGGGGTAGAAGCTATCACTCGTACTCCGACGCCCTGCTAACTCTTGACCTCCAATGTCTGTCTGAACGCAGACTGACCCTGTGCCGGGACTTTGCCCTCTCAGCTACGAAGTCTAGGCACACCCTCTGGCTACCTCTAGTTAGCGCCTACTCAGATTAGCACCTACCCAGAATTGTGGAGCGAGGGCCCACAACCGGGGAGCCTGCAAGGAAACAGCCGAGGCTCTAACGGTCAATAAATGCTTGTGCTTTCATATCATTGTCGTTGTTAGCATTCTCTTTCAACATGTATCTGTACATATTTTCCAGATACCCAACAGTTTAGCATGTTGTCGCCTTACTTTTAATCAGCTTGAAGACGAGTTTATTTCACCTTTTTCTCATTTTGTGAACGTTTCTTGTCTTTACAGATCCGTTCTGGATAGATACATGCTGCAGTTGTGTGAATATAGAGCAGAAACTGGGCAGTATAGCAAATATTGCAAAAATTCTTATTTCTTTTGCGCTTTGATCATCCTGTGTTGAATAAACCCACCTTAAATCATATTATAGACATCACAACGAAACGAGAAGAAGCCAGGCCTCTGTATTAGTGTAGATTTAGAGTTGTTTGTACTACAAACGTGTATATGCCGTTTAATCTGGGCACCTGTGATTAGCCCGATATGGTATGGATGTACAATAAAGGTGAAAAAAAAGTGTATGAAACGTGCATCTGATTTCTCTGTCGTTTTTTAGTCCTGTTTTAGATGGTATAGACACAATGGTATGGTTTTACATTACGATTAACGCTTTATGCATGGTATATGATAGTAATGCTTCTTAGTGTAGTGGTTAGACGTTCCATGTGCAGCTAATAGCATTCCTTACATCCCTGCTAAATAAGTAAATATAAATAAATGTCTCGCGATTAGCTTCACTAAACGACGTCATTTCCTCGTGACCTCATTCCCATGCCCTGCACCTCCATCATCCCCACGCCCGCGTCATTCCCATGCCCCGCACCTGCTCAGCTAGCACCTACTCATATTAGCACCTTCTCACATTAGCACCTAATTAATAGGCACCTGCTCTGCATCTACTCAAAAATGGGGCACGTCCCGTCCATACTATACTACTACTGGTAAATTGTGTAATTTGTAAGGCTCTGGACAGCTCACCATTAGTTTTATTGAGGCGACTTGACTTGGGTTTCGAAGTCGCACTAGACTTTGTCCACGAGTTGCCTCTTCTCTGAAGCGGAAAGTCCGGCACACACATGGTTTCGTTCACCTGACTTTAATCTGTCTTCGAGTACAGAGAGACTTTGCAGGATTGACAACTCGGAAGTCTTCCTATCTGCGATAGATTCGACCATGGAGGTAGAAGAGCGATGATTCGACAAGGCATGATTCTAGGTTATTCACACTGTCCTGTACATTAGCATAGTCGACGGAAGAGATGGGAGATGTCAGATGTGCACTGATTAGCCTTGTCAGCTGGGTTCTGTTCGATACCTTCCGACGGCTCTTCTTCTTCTGTACACAGACTAACAGAGCATTGCTGTTACAATCTAGCAAAGCTTTAGGCACAGTGTTACAGATAGCGCAAAGTTCATCCGCAATAATAGATTGTTCACAGGTTGGGCAGGAAGAGAGGCTGCGGGGGTTCTAGAAACTTCAGAATCTGAGACCGAGAGTTGAACACTGTTATTAATTCTCTCGCTAGTACACACCGCGCCAACTTTCTGTTTCAGTCGAGGGAATTCCTCCAAGAACCACAGCAGATAAGTCAAACCCTGAACTAAGATCTTGTCGGTGGAAACAAACACGGTGACACTGACAGAGCCAACGGTCTCTTTTGAATGAGCGTCGCTGTACACCTTTTTATGGCGACCATTTTCCCCCTGCCAATTGCCTTAGTTGAGTGGTGTTCTTCATACGTGGTGATCCATGTGGTTTCTCGGGTTGATGGCAGGAATATAGTAAGGCTTAGTTTATTCGGGTTCATACTATAGCCATTTGAGTTTTCGTGCGACTTCGTTGTGACTTTGGTAGGAACAGTTACGGCACCGCTGATACCGTAAAGTTGTCTTCGGTTCGGGGCGCGTCAGACAATACAACATAAGCTTCGCTCACCTCCCTGTGTCTTACTTCGGCTTCCATGGACTTCTAGCTCTTTTTTCCGAGTTTACAGGCCCTCTCGTATAGCTCGACTTCCTTCTTTTATGAGTCCACAATGTCGGCGTGGCAAATTTCCGTCTCGTAAACGGTCGTCGCCTTTCCGAACGGTCGTCGCCTTTTCTCAGAACGGTCGTCGCCTTTCGGAGCGGTCGTCGCCATTTCCGAGCGACCGAACTTCAGTTCCGAATATCCGCGGCATGTTCGGGACTTCCCGGAGTTCTTGGAATGTGTGAATCGCACTCAGTCCATAACATGGCGACCGTAGGCGGGCCAGAAAAGTAACTTGTCTCCTCAACTGCTGATTTTATAAGATCAGCATACGATCCTAGGCCTGGATCTTCTCCAGCCTATTCTTGTTTCCCTTCGCCAACAAACTGAAGAAGGGTTCATATACTAGTAATGCCGTTTATACAAATGACAAATGAATCTTCAACCAAAAACAAACATAGATTCCGTCCCTGTGCTATATTTCTCAATCCCTGTGGTATGTATTCCTTTCGTTAATGTAAAATTCATGTAGGATTAATAAAGGACCTGCTGTTTTAGAAGGGGGACAATTTAAGGTCTTTACTTTGACAGGAGTTTTGACAAACTTGTAAAGCTATTTTCATCCCGAAATGTCTATGTTTTGTTACCTTGCTGAATGTTAATACTTGACACATTCACTACTGCACTGTATGTAAATACGACACATTCACTGGGAGCACTGAGACAACAAAATAAAACCCGGCTGTGGTGGAGTTGTGAGTCAGTCAGTCAGGACATAATGTCCTTGGTCAGAGTAAATGCCTGCATGTGTGATGGTGCTTCCGAATGAATGTTTCTGAGTCAGACCATCCTGCAGCATTCATAAATTACATGCTCGCACAATGGGCTGTTCCAAAAATACATGTGGAGTTTTTCTCGCCCCCTTTTCAAATTCAGCAATGTATGAAAACCTACAAACGTTCTAGTTCAGAGGGTTTTTTTTCAAATAATGTTTATTCGCATTTCAAAAGGAAACAAAGAAAAAAGGGAGAGGACATGTTCACATACAAGAAAAATAAATACCCAGAGACATTCGAGTTCAGAGTTACCCAAACCCTTCCCGTTCCAATCGAGAATTTCTCAAACACTAACCTAGTTCTAACCTAGATAATTCAACCCCCGGAACTTATAATTATAATACATGTACTAGCACCCACGCAACTTCAATCCACCTAGCCAAGTTCTGGCCCGTCTTCGGTCGCGATGTTATCTTCAGGAAGTGTGATTTCACACATTCAAAGAACTCGGGGAAGTCCCGAACATGTCGCGGATATTCGGAACTGAAGTTCGGTCGATCGGAAATGGCGACGACCGCTCCGAAAGGCGACGACCGTTCTGAAAAAAGGCGACGACCGTTCGGAAAGGCGACGACCGTTTACGAGACGGAAATTTGCGTCGGCGTGGGTAGCGGATCGTAAAACTCAAAGTGTAGCATACAACTCCTCGCGGTCACTGGCGTCCGCCATGGCTTGGGTTCGGCTTGGAAAAATCCAGCGATGAGGGTAAAAGAGACGCAGTATTTGTAGAAGTACAAGGAGATACACCGAGAGAGACTTAAGTTGTAAAATATTGGATGAAAAAACTCGTTAGGGACACTATTGAACTCATCTTAGCAGGAGCGTGGTGTCAGCGTGACCGGGTGGGCACAAAAATAACGTCACGCAACAATGTCAATTTCAAGAGTTTCCGTGCGTTTACTCACAATATGTCCCATTTCGATTCAGACAAAAACTGTATTATGAAATGCTTTCGCATGAGAGGCAATTACACAAACATTTATCAAGTTACCTGTC
>NW_017804258.1:15016-23087 GCF_001625305.1 Branchiostoma belcheri | reverse complement strand
AGATAACTAGAGTTCCACGATCTCATACCTTCGCCAAATGATGTTAGCCTTTATAAATAAGAAATATACTAATCACCCTGATTATGCAAATAGGATCCTCAATTGCATGAATTATATCAGTCTGTTGATCATATTCTCCACCAAAAGACAGTCTTATCTTAACAAAGAATGCCATTTTCTCATTAATTATGCAAATGTGGTCCTTATTTGAATAAGTTATGTTTAATTATGTTCACCTTCACTTAACTTTCAAACACCCCAAGTATGAAATCCCAGGCAGTTACCACTACGTAATTATAACATTTTCTCATTAATTATGCAAATTAAGTCTTCATTTGCATAATCAATATTTGTCTGTGTTTCTCTCGTTCTTAATAATATATGTTACAAGCTTGAACTTCCTATCATGGAATGCAGCTGATTTATAGAATTTCCTCATTAATTATGCAAATTACATCAATATTCGCATAATTGTAATATCATTATGTCAAGCATCACTTAAGCTACCTACATACCAAAAATCACGATGATCCATCAATCGGTTCTTGAGTTATCCTCTTTTAAACATTTGTCCTTTAAACCCCCCTGCAGTTCTAGAGCAAGCCGCTAGGGGGCCTAATCTCACGTCACTTCTTTCCCAGCAAAAGAGCTACCTACAAGCTAAATTTCATCACCATAGCATGTCTGGATCTTGTAGATATCAAAACCGGGAGTTCAGCTGCAGTACCATAACAAGCCGCTAGGGGTCCAAAATCTAATCATTTTGAGGTCTCATCAAGACCTACCCATCTACCAAGTATCAAGACAATCCATCTAGGCCTTCTCAAGTTATCGTGTTGACAGACAGACAGACAGACAGACACACACACACACACACACACATACACGAACGCCCCTGAAAACATAACCTTCTTGGCGAAGGTAAAAATAAATGAACAAAAACGGAGCATTGTTGTTATTGAATAGTAAAAAACATTTAACACAAAAGATACCGGGAAAGTAAACGTTTGTAGAAAGTGTTTAAGCTAAGGTCCCAATTGGGAAAAGGGGCCCTGGCGGGTAGTTCCCGGGCTGTTTTTTACCACTTTCGGGCGGGACCCCGACGTGGCCCCGCGGGGCACCCTGCGGCTACCGGGCTATTTTTTGGCCCGTCGGGGCCCCGATAAGAATTTAATTCTGAGTTAAATTCTACCCGGGCCCCGCTGACAAAAAGACGCCGTGACCTCATCGTGAGAACACCGAGAGGTACCCCTCCGGTTGCCGGCATTCCACCGGGACACATTTCTTACGTCACAGACCAGATGAACAGAATAAAGGTGTGTACTTCGTAAACCCGGGTAAATGTGTGACCTCACAGATCAAATGATCACAACAAATACGTGAATTCTGCATTACGTATAGGTCAATACAAGACATCGTCAGAGAATCTGCTGGGTACCTGCCGGGTGCCTGCCGGATACCGACCAAAGAGGGTGACAAAATTTCTAACAAAATGCTACTGAAGGAAACTTTTAATTGTGACCACGACAGACGATGCCCGCTCGACTCCTGAACCCGGCCGGGGCCAGCCGGGGCTACATCCCCGACGGGCACCGGCGTAATTGGGACCTTAGCTTTACCTGTGCTGGAGACGTACATCGGGTTTGGTATTTTCGCGGCGGCGTCTGCGGATGCTCTCCAGTCATGATGATCAGTCTCGTCTTGCTCCGTAGATGTGTCACCCGGGGCTAAATTACAAAGTAAAAATATATCAGCACCGTCGCAATTTGACTGTTAGGTTAGCTCAAGTATTGAAGGCTTTTTAAAGCCGTAAACTTGAAATAACATGATTTTCAGTAAATCACCAAGACACAGACATGAAACAGAAAAAAATACCGTATCAAACAACATTGTGATCGCACATGATTAAATTTGTAGAGCTTACAACAGAACTCAACTAGCAGGGACTTTAGTAGATTCATGCTGAAAAGTGCAGTTCATTATTGAGGAAATAAAATACGCCTGGTGTTGGCAAACTACGGTACAACATGCATGTTGTGTGTGTTTTATGTAGTACGAATGTAGTTAAGCCTTGCCATGTTGTCACGTTAGTAGTACATGTAGTTAAGCCTCATCACGTTGTAGTAGTATATGTGTATAACGACTCCAGGAAGATTAGTATGTATAGAAATTCAGTCTGTGCAAACTAATGAAGATTGGTTTAATAAACAAAAAACAAAATGTACCTGCTCCAAAGATGTGCGGCATCGTGTTGTCCAAGATACACCCCCGGCGGTGGCGGCGGCGGCGAAAAGAATGCCAATTAGTCTGGTCTTGCTGGTAACATCCGGGACGAAAGTAGTTGTCCAGGAAAATGTTTTATCCATGCAGGAGACACAAACTGGATGTGCAGACTAGGTCACTCTGCTGACGTCAATTGACTGGACTGCACGTGCGAGTTTCCATATTTGGTTCGGCTTCGAGAGAGTTCGAGAGTTCGAATATTCGATCGAGATTTCGACCGATCGAGCGTTCGTTCGAGAGTTCGATCGAGACAGAGAGGATGAAAGCTCAGGATGACAAAATATGAGGTTGGATTTGAGACAAAGAGCTAAACTTTATGATCCAATTCTCCTAACAATTCAACAGTCGTATTTGATGTCTAAGTCCAATTCTTGGGAAACACGTTAAGAACAATCCACGTAATCCCAGCTACAGAGGCAATATAAAGTTGCAGGAAAAGATGCATAAGGTAATGAAGACCAAAAATGATGCAACTGGCTGGGTGCTGGGTTCGAATGCTCACAGGTGACCCGAAAAATAGTCGAGGTTTTGTTGTTGAAAAGAGACGTTTTAGCTCCCCTGGTAGTTTTTATGTTAATTTTTTTCTCATAATAAGTTTGTAATTTGTACTTCTAAAAGACTATGATTGCAATTGTAGACTGTTTTCGATAACTTCAATATGTAGCGCTGGGGACCAGAATGATGACGTGTTCAAATTCATGCATTTCGAGTTTGAAATTTTAAAAGTACCATGACTGCTGTTGACCTTTATGGCTTGCTTTCATGCTTTTGCTTTTCAACTTCGTAGACTAGTTCGATAATAATCTCCAAGCAGATCCCTATCGGTGGCAAAAAGACTATCAAATTGGCCAGGCAGTATCCATTAGCCAGAGAAGCTCCGCGGCCACCGACGGGGGTGGGGGTCAGGACAAAAAAACGGCCATATATGAAAACGTAACGATCATTCCCCCACAACCTCTGCTTGGAGAGTAGAATATGTTCATGTAAAGCTTGGTTGCTGGTCTACTGTAGTTGTCAAATATGTTTTGCTTCTATCCTTGTCTTTGATTTCCATAATCCGTACGTGGGAGTCAGTCAGACTTCCTTACTCAGTCGACAAACACCGTTCCTTCATGTAAAGCTTAGTTGTTGGTCTACTAGTACTGTTGTTTATCAAATCTTTTTTGCTTTTATCCTTCCTTTGAATTTCTATAATCTACGTGAGAGCCAGTCAGACTTCCTTACTCAGTCGACAAACGCCGTGCCTGGTGCAGGACGTGTTTTTGCTGTAGAGAAACCTGACAACTGGCATCATGTCGGGAGGGCAGCAGCCGTCCCAGACTGGCGACACCGGAGGTAACAGATTTTCTCTTAACTTGTTAAAATCTTCACGTTCTTCATTTTTTCCAGTGGGAGGTTATTTCTATGGTCGTCGCTAGATTTGCTTTTAAGCTTCTGTCCCGTCGGGGATATAGCCCCGGCCGGCCCCGGTCCGGCTCAGGAGTCGGGCGGGCATCGGCTGTCGTGGTCACAATTAAAGTTTCCTTCAGTAGCATTTTGTTAAAAATTTTGTCACCCTCTTTGGTCGATTTCCGGCAGGCACCCAGCAGGTACCCGGCAGATTCTCTGACGATGTCTTGTCCTGACCTATACGTAATGCAGAATTCACGCTTTTGTTGTGATCATTTGATCTGTGACGTCACACATTTTACCCGGGTTTACGAATTACGCACCTTTATTCTGTTCATCTGGTCTGTGACGTATAAAATTCGTACCAGTGGACTGCCGGCAACCGGAGGGGTACTTACCTCTCGGTGTTCTCACGGTGAGGTCACGGCGTCTTTTTGTCAGCGGGGCCCGGGTAGAATTTAAATTCTTCTCGGGTCCCCACCGGACCCAAAAATAGTCATGTAGTCGCGGGTGTCCCGCCGGGCCACGTAGGGGTTACACCCGAAAGTGCCATAAAACAGCCCGGGAACTACCTGGCAGGGCCCCTTTTTTCAATTGGGACCGAAGCATTACTCGGGTTATCTGATGGTACATTTAACGACTTTAATACAATGCATATAATGCATGCATTATCATTCTGTGAGCATGTGTGTTTTATACCTACAGGCTTCGGAAGGCGGCTGGTAAAAATAGAATTAAGCCAAAAAGAGAAATAACATGCCAGGAGAGTTGGTGTAGCGGACGCTAGAGAGAACAGTAGGCAGGGTGCAGAAACTCTACTCTCTAGCGGACTGATTCCCTGTCATGTTATCTCTCTATTTGGCCAAGTTCTACTCTTTCCAGCCGTCTCCCGATGCCTGGTAGAGGTACGTATTTTATAAGAAGAAGAACTTTATTGCGCAACAGATGTAGCAGGTACAACGTATGGCAAAATGATATATACATAGTTTGTGGTGTCAACATACACATATGGTGGTGTTGAGAATATCTAACAGTTCTGCTAACTATAATAGGAATCTGGTCTGTTTCATAAACAAAGTATAACAAAAGAGAGACGCTAATTATACTAATCTAACTCTATTAATACAATGTAGTAATAAATTGTGTCAGGAATTAATAACGTTTTCTCGTTTTGTCATGGAATTGTGTACAAATTGGCCTACATAAGTGGAAAAGTTGACAGGGCATGATAGTAACATATAGAATATCTCTGTCTTTGTATAGTAATGCTTATTTTGTAATTTTCCACCACCCAGGCGCCACACCCCTGCAGCAAGACCAGACTAATTGGAAGTCTATTGCGGACGCCGCCGCGAACATACCAAACGCGCTGTACGTCTCCAGAGCAGGTAAAAGGATTTCTAAAAACTATTCATGAGTCCTTTCGTTTTTTTTTCTGTTTTGGTCTTTTTATGGGGGGGGGGTCATGATTTACCACCGTTACTCCTGTGAAGCTGTCTTTGTTGTGAGCATGGGTTCAAACCATACAAAACGATTTCAGGCCAGGGCAGCAAATCATACAAAAAGCTTTGAAAAAAAGCCAGGTGAGATGTCCCTGTCGTTTTTGGGGTACCACCCATAAATAGCTAGAATCAGCCTGCGGTAGAAAACAAGAAACCTTTTTCCGTCAGTGACATCGCATTTTTGTCTCACAGATATCAGTATACTATGCATTTTGTCCATCCCTTCCAACTTTCAAAAGATATCTAAAAAATGACCTGATAGAGAAGCCATCTACCACTTCTTTATTTGCTTTTGTTTTCCTTGTTTTCTTATGCTATGTTTATTTAATTTTGTGTTAATGTTGCTTTCTTATGTTTATACTTTGCTCTTATGCATAATAACTTGATGATTTGACTAATGGAAATTTTTTTTTGTTTAATTTGACATGTTTTTGATGGTCTTACTTTATTGTTTAGTCAATTAGTTAGTTACTTCGTCGTGTTGTCACTTTTTTAAATACACCTGTGTAAAAAGAGGTCATAAAAACAATTGGATTTTAGGAGAACCCAATCGATAAACCCTTAGGTTTCTTGTGTTCTCCCGCACATTTGATTGTACTTATTCATTACATACTGTTTTTATTTTTATGTGCAAACTGCCAATAAACAACCAACAACATGGGATAGGATTGATTCAACTTACTACATTATTTTTTATAAAAGAATGAGCAGAAATGGAAAAATCCAGTCTTTGTTGTGAGCATGGGTTCAAAGCCATACCAAACTGTTTCAGGGCGGCAAATCATACAAAAAGCTTTGAAAACCAAAAACAAGCCAGGCGAGGAGTCCCTGTCGTTTTGGGGAGTACCACCCATAAATAGAACCAGTCTACATATGACATCGCATTTTTGTCTCACAGCTATCAGTATACTATGCGATAGGATTGATTCAACTTACATGTACTAGATTATATATTATAAAGGAATGAGCAGAAAACTGACATTGAAAAATCCAGTTTTGCCGCCCTAAACTTGCACTGAATGCCTTTAAAAAGGTTATTCTTAGGATGTATTATTCTTTACGTCCACCGTTAGACTACGTGGCTGGTGCAGACACCAAGCTTAAGAAGTGCATCCACCTGTTCAAAAAGTTCATGAAAGGCACAGGTGTCTTCTTCGCTGTGGTCAGCATCTTACTGTTTCCATTATTTGCAGGTTGGTCTTTTCTATAGTGTGAAAAATGCTATTTGCTTTCGTTGCACATTTTGTTTAGTTCTTTGTATGTGCTTAATACATGAAATTATTATTGTTCTTAAAATCGTAATGAGGACACTGACAGATAAAATACATTTCATCTTCCACTGCTCCCACTGTACAGTATTTACAGAATCTTTCGCTTACAGGCAGTTTCTTATATCTTCCTCTCTCTATCTCTAATGTGTGGGCGCTTAGTCTCATTTTACATAGAGATGACCTTAGCTCAAAATCAGGGTGATGCAGATATGTTTCCACATTGTAGTCAGATTTTAGTTATTATTGTCCTGTAAAAAGCCAAAAGAGAATTTTTAGGATGTTAAGTTTGTATCGTTTGAGAGAAGTCCATATGGTATCTCGTTATATTTCTTCCATTTTATATACCCCTGAGGCCACACCAATTTAATTTCTTGGTTAACGGATTTTTCTAGAAAAATAATGGAGCGGGGGGCGAAAAAAACAGGCCTAGGCATCCTATTTTGGCCCAAAATGGTACGATAGGAGCCACGAAGTCAACACACCGGGTTGGTTCAAAATTTAAACAATGAATTTTGAACTTTTAATGATACCACTGCATTGAAAGATGAAATAACTGTAACGAGTAGGAAGAAAAGGACTGTTTTCAACTGTTCAGGGCAAAATATGAGCATTATGGAGTTGATTCTGATTTTTTTTTTTTTGCAAATCAGAAAAAAATGAAGAGGGCGAATCCGTTAGCCAACAAATTAAATTGGTGTGGCCTGATTTGGACAATGCTACTCAAAGTATTTATCAATTTTTCCACGAGGATTCGAATGACATTAACGTCTATATTACTAATTATTCTTTCTTGATTTCATTCTCTCTCTCCCTCTCTCTCTCTCTCTCCTTCATTTTCTTTTATTCATTCATTGCTACTTCTATTCAAATTTGAAGAATGTTATTCAAATTTTTCATCCGGACTAAAACCACGGAAGTCAATGCATCATCAGTTTAAATGACCAATCACGTGACCTACGTGTAACGTCATCAATCGTTTGTTTTCTATCTTGTTGCAGTTAAAGTGTTTGATGACGTGGCCAAGCTTACAGCACAAAACAGGATGAGTGAGCTGCGAATAACCGAGCTGGAACGTAAGTTTGTTGACATGATAGTACCTTAGAACAGCCGATGCACATATACAGTAACTATTGACTAACGGTGACCACCGTTATTCAGTAACTACTAAGCTGGGTTGTTATCTCCATCTCCTAGGAGGTAGACCGTTATCAGTAATTTAGTTCCTAACTGAAAATACTAACGAAGACAGTAATGTCCCACCGTTAAAATTCTTAACGGTCGACCTCCTAGGAGGTGGAGATAACCTACTAGCATAGAAGTTACAAAATAACGGTAGTCACCGTAGTAGTAGTGTTAGAATATTTAAATACACCAGAAGACTTTGTTGTCCATCACAGGATCACGGTATGTCTTTTTCTGTATCTGGTAATAATTAATGTATGCCATTATTTTTCCTGCATCATTTTTTTTTCTAGTTTTGCATAGGCTGTTTAACTAAAGAAAGCATCATATCTATCTTGTAGAAATCTGCGTGCTCCCTGGGCCAAACCACTCCTTGGCAGAAAATGGCCTTTTGAAGTCCCCGACTCCACCTGGGTCATCTGGAAATGTGACCACAGGAGTCGC
>NW_017804258.1:11911-14900 GCF_001625305.1 Branchiostoma belcheri | reverse complement strand
GAGCTCCGGGAGAAAAGGGACCAATGGGGCCGGCTGGTCCTGGGGGAAAGGCTGGCAAGCCTGGCTCTCCCGGGGCTCTTGGGCCACCCGGGCCCCCGGGAAAGAAGGGGCCCATGGGGCCGGCTGGTCCCGAGGGAAAGGCTGGGAAGCCTGGCTCTACCGGGCCTCTTGGGCCGCCCGGACCCCCAGGAGAGGATAGGCCAATGGGGCCGCCTGGCCCTGAGGGAAAGGCTGGTAAGCCTGGCTCTACCGGGCCTCTTGGGCCGACAGAAGCTCCGGTTGAAATGGGACCCATGGGGCCGGCCGGCCCTGTGTCTGCCGGGCCTCCTGGTACAACTGGACAAAATATGCCCAAGGGGATTGGATGCCAACCATCGAAGAAAGGTTGGTGTTATTGTTAGTCATTTATTAGAGAAGCACTAAAATGTTAATTTGTACGAAATTGGGCTTTTTGAAAATCCAATTTCTGTAATGGCATTTATATGGTCCGATGAGAAGCATTTTTAGTCAAATACCTTATAACTACAAAAAAAACATTCATATGTTTTCTGATTGACAAAGTTGAATGAGCCACCCAGCTGTTTGAAGATTTTATAGACAAATAAACAGCGTCGTTTCAATATCACTTCTATTTTGTACTTTTCCAGATCCACCATGTCGTTTTTTTGGTTATAAAACCTGTTACAAGCCGTACCGCCGACACCGCGAAGACTTCAACACAGCGGCCAAGACCTGTTGCCGAGACGGCGGTACCCTTGCCATGCCACGAGGCCCCAAATCCAGCAAACGAATAGCCTCCATGTTCCCCGTCAACGTTGAATTCTGGATTGGTCTCCACGATCAGCACAAAGAAGGGCACTTCGAGTGGGTGGACGGCACTCCGCTTGGTGCCTTTACGAGTTGGGCTCCAAACCAGCCAGATGGCGAAGGTGAAGATTGCGCTACTTATTGCCGATCCAACATGAGGGGACACCCTTACCGCTGGAATGACGCCCCATGCTCCCGCAAACTACGCTTCGCATGCGAGTTCCACCTCAAGTAAGTGACGGAAATCTACCCTCCAAGCAGAAGTTTGGGCTTTGACTTATTTTTGGCGTGTTTTGGCTTTTTATCAGGCTTTCTTTTTTGTGCCTCTGCTTGGAGAGGGACGGGAATGAAGCTCTTCAAGCATTCATTTCTACACACGCTAGGATTGTTTCTTTTGTTTCTTTTCTTAGGGGTGAGGATACCGGCTTTTCAAGCATTCCGAATCCTGACTCTACCGGGCGCCCTGGGCCAGAGAAGGGACCCATGGGGCCGGCTGGCCCTGTGTCTGCCGGGCCACCTGGTACAACTGGACAGAATGGGCCCAAATGGACTGGATGCCAAGCATCAAAGAAAGGTTGGTGTTATTGGTAGTGATTTGTTAGAAAAGCAATGAAATGTAACTGATTGATTGCGAAATTGGGCTTGTCGGAAATCCCAAATATATTGTTCCAATTTCTGTAATGGCATTTGTATGACCCATAGAGAAGCCTTTTTCATCAAATACATGAACCTTATAAATACAAAAAAAATCCTTCATACGTTTTCGCGTGAGTTGCAAATCAATATTTAACGGTGTCGTTTTAATATCATTTCTATTTCGTACTTTTCCAGTTCCACCATGTCGATTTTTTGGTTATAAAACCTGCTACAAGCCGTACCGCCGACACCGCGAAGACTTCAACACAGCGGCCGAGACCTGTTGCCGAGAAGGCGGTACCCTTGCCATGCCACGAGACCCCGCCTCCAGCAAACGAATAGCCTCCATGTTCCCCGTCAACGTTGAATTCTGGATTGGTCTCCACGATCAGCGCAAAGAAGGGCACTTCGAGTGGGTGGACGGCACTCCGCTTGGTGCCTTTACGAGTTGGGCTCCAAACCAGCCAGATGGCGAAGGTGAAGATTGCGCTACTTATTGCCGATCCAACATGAGGGGACACCCTTACCGCTGGAATGACGCCCCATGCTCCCGCAAACTACGCTTCGCATGCGAGTTCCACCTCAAGTAAGTGACGGAAATCTACCCTCCAAGCAGAAGTTTGGGCTTTGACTTATTTTTGGCGTGTTTTGGCTTTTTATCAGGCTTTCTTTTTTGTGCCTCTGCTTGGAGAGGGACGGGAATGAAGCTCTTCAAGCATTCATTTCTACACACGCTAGGATTGTTTCTTTTGTTTCTTTTCTTAGGACTGAGGATACCGGCTTTTCAAGCATTCCGAATCCTGGTTCTACCGGACGTCCTGGGCCAGAGAAGGGACCCATGGGGCCGGCTGGCCCTGTGTCTGCCGGGCCTCCTGGTACAACTGGACAAAATGGGCCCAAGGGGATTGGATGCCAACCGTCGAAGAAAGGTTGGTGTTATTGTTAGTGATTTATTAGAAAAGCAATGAAATGTAATTGATTGATTGCGAAATTGGGCTTGTCGGAAATCCCAAATATATTGTTCCAATTTCTGTAATGGCATTTGTATGGCCCATAGAGAATTCTTTTTAGTCAAATACAAATACAAAAAAAAACAACATTTATATGTTTCTCATAACGGGGTCGTTTCAACATCACTTGTATTTTGTACTTTTCCAGTTCCACCATGCACTTCTTGGTTTAAGAAAACCTGCTACAAAGCATTCAAAGTCCACAGAGATTTCAACACAGCGGCCGAGACCTGTTGCCGAGAAGGCGGTACCCTTGCCATGCCTCGAGACCGCGACTCCAACATACTTATAGCCAACATGCTCCGCAGGTTTGGCAACGTCAACGTCTGGTTTGGTCTCCACGATCAGCACAAAGAAGGGCACTTCGTCTGGGCAGACGGCACTCCGCTTGGTGGCTTTACGAGATGGGCTCCAAACCAGCCAGATAACTATAAAAACAGGGAATACTGCGCTGCTTATTGGCGATCAGGCGGACATCCTAGCTACTGGAATGACGCACCATGCTCCCGCAAACTACCCTTCGTATGCGAGTTCCA
>NW_017804258.1:8952-11840 GCF_001625305.1 Branchiostoma belcheri | reverse complement strand
GGGAAATCTCATTACATCAGTCAACGGAGGTTTCCAGCCGGCTTCCGATACAATTTTGGTTATTGTCCGTCGACTCTATAATTTGGGTAGAAACTGAAGTTAAGCGTAAATTTTGGATACGAAAAATGTAGTTTTTTTGCAGTTTTTTCAACGGACCTGCTTGGAAAAAACGAATTTTCCCAGGCTAACGGCTTATATGCTGAAATAGCTTACTACTTTCTGTTTCTGAAAAACAGAAAAAAAATATAGGTTGTTGCGATAAGTTTTTCGCAAAATCCGGTGACGCGAACCCCTAGAAATTCCACATAGAACGCAGCTATTTGGGTCATCAGGCGACAAACCGCATCACCCTTGCTCGCGGACTGATACCAAAAACGCTTCGCTGGCCGTCCAACTTCACCGCGCCGAAAAACACTACAATCCCAAGGCTTTTTGATCAATTCAAAACCTAGTTGAAAATCTACAGCGATCACCGAGCTATGGCGAGCCAAACCTAGCGTGACAACCTCGCAGATCCGGCGATTTACTGCGCACTATTTGGAACCCTGGTCAGAATTAAACTCCGACCCGGAACCTTAAGAACGAGAGAAACACAGGCAAATATCGATTATGCAAATGAAGACTTAATTTGCATAATTAATGAGAAAATGTTATAATTGCATAGTGGTAACTGCCTGGAATTTCATACTTGGGGTGTTTGAAAGTTAAGTGAAGGTGAACATAATTAAACATAACTTATTCAAATAAGGACCACATTTGCATAATTTATGAGAAAATGGCATTCTTTGTTAAGATAACACTGTCTTTTGGTGGAGAATATGATCAACAGACTGATATAATTCATGCAATTGAGGATCCTATTTGCATAATCAGGGTGATTAATATATTTCTTATTCATAAAGGCTAACATCATTTGGCGAAGGTATGAGATCGTGGAGCTCTAGTTTCTTTTGTTTCTTTTCTTAGGGGTGAGGATACCGGCTTTTCAAGCATTCCGAAGCCTAGTTCTACCGGACGTCCTGGGCCAGAGAAGGGACCCATGGGGCCGGCTGGCCCTGTGTCTGCCGGGCCCCCTCGCATAACTGGACAAAATGGTCCCAAGTGGATTGGATGCCAACCGTCGAAGAAAGGTTGGTGCTATTGTTAGTGATTTATTAGAAAAGCAATGAAATGTAATTGATTGATTGCGAAATTGGGCTTGTCGGAAATCCCAAATATATTGTTCCAATTTCTGTAATGGCATTTGTATGGCCCATAGAGAATCCTTTTTAGTCAAATACAAAAAAAAAAAACATTTATATGTTTCTCATAACGGGGTCGTTTCAACATCACTTGTATTTTGTACTTTTCCAGTTCCATCATGTAGTTCTTGGTTTTCTAAAACCACCTGCTACAAAGCGTACGGAGCCAGCGTAGACTTCAACACAGCGGCCGAGACCTGTTGCCGAGAAGGCGGTACCCTTGCCATGCCACGAGACCCCGACTCCAACCAACATGTAGCCTCCATGGCCACCATGGTTCACAATCTCGAAGTCTGGATTGGTCTGCACGATCAGCACAAAGAAGGGCACTTCGAGTGGGTGGACGGCACTCCGCTTGGTGCCTTTCAGAGATGGGGCATACACCAGCCAGATAACTATGGAGGTGGAGAAGATTGCGCTACTTATATGCGATCCGACGGACAACCTGAGTATTGGAACGACTGCACATGCTCCCGCAAACAACCCTTCATATGCGAGTTCCACCGAAAGTAAGTGACGGAAATCTACCCTCCAAGCAGAAGTTTGGACTTTGACTTATTTTTGGCGTGTTTTGGCTTCTTATCGGGCTTTCTTTTTTGTGCCTCTGCTTGGAGAGGGACGGGAATGAAGCTTTTCAAGCATTCATTTTTACACACGCTAGGATTGTTTCTTTTTTTCTTTTCTTAGGACTGAGGATACCGGCTTTTCAAGCATTCCGAATCCTGGTTCTACCGGGCGCCCTGGGCCAGAGAAGGGACCCATGGGGCCGGCTGGCCCTGTGTCTGCCGGGCCACCTGGTACAACTGGACAGAATGGGCCCAAATGGACTGGATGCCAAGCATCAAAGAAAGGTTGGTGTTATTGGTAGTGATTTGTTAGAAAAGCAATGAAATGTAATTGATTGATTGCGAAATTGGGCTTGTCGGAAATCCCAAATATATTGTTCCAATTTCTGTAATGGCATTTGTATGACCCATAGAGAAGCCTTTTTCATCAAATACATGAACCTTATAAATACAAAAAAAATCCTTCATACGTTTTCGCGTGAGTTGCAAATCAATATTTAACGGTGTCGTTTTAATATCATTTCTATTTCGTACTTTTCCAGTTCCACCATGTCGATTTTTTGGTTATAAAACCTGCTACAAGCCGTACCGCCGACACCGCGAAGACTTCAACACAGCGGCCGAGACCTGTTGCCGAGACGGCGGTACCCTTGCCATGCCACGAGACCCCAAATCCAGCAAACGAATAGCCTCCATGTTCCCCGTCAACGTTGAATTCTGGATTGGTCTTCACGATCAGCACAAAGAAGGGCACTTTGAGTGGGTGGACGGCACTCCGCTTGGTGCCTTTACGAGTTGGGCTCCAAACCAGCCAGATGGCGAAGGTGAAGATTGCGCTACTTATTGGCGATCCGGGGGACACCCTTACCGCTGGAATGACGCCCCATGCTCCCGCAAACTACGCTTCGTATGCGAGTTCCACCTCAAGTAAGTGACGGAAATCTACCCTCCAAGCAGAAGTTTGGGCTTTGACTTATTTTTGGCGTGTTTTGGCTTTTTATCAGGCTTTCTTTTTTGTGCCTCTGCTTGGAGAGGGACGGGAATGAAGCTCTTCAAGCATTCATTTTTACACACGCTAGGA
>NW_017804258.1:0-7687 GCF_001625305.1 Branchiostoma belcheri | reverse complement strand
CTACCCTTCGAGCAGAAGTTTCGGCTTTGGCTGATCTTTGACGTGTTTTTTTTTTCATTCACTTTTACAAACGCTTGGGGTGTATGTTTCTTTTCTTAGGGGTAAGGTTACCGGTTTTTCAAACATTCCGAAGCCTGGTTCTACCGGGCGTCCTGGGCCAGAGAAGGGACCCATGGGGCCGGCTGGCCCTGTGTCTGCCGGGCCTCCTGGCATAACTGGACAAAATGGGCCCAAGGGGATTGGATGCCAACCATCGAAGAAAGGTTGGTGTTATTGTTAGTGATTTATTAGAGAAGCAATAAAATGTAAATTTGTACGAAATTGGCTTGTTGGAAATCCCAAATACATTGTTCCAATTTCTGTATTGGCATCTGTAAGGCCTAGCCTATGTAACCCAAGCTCCGGGGGGCTCCCTACACCCATCGGGGGCCGGATGGATGTTGGGCGGCCGGGCAAAAGCGATTTAATCAGGCTACTGTAAGGCCCATAGAGAATCCTTTTTAGTCAAATACGAATACAAAAAACATTCATATGTTTCTCGTGAGTTGCAAATAACAGTGTCGTTTCAATATCACTTCTATTTTGTACTTTTCCAGGTTCACCATGTCATTTTGGTGTTTCTAAAACCTGCTACAAGCGGTACCGCCGACAGCGCGAAGACTTCAACACAGCGGCCGAGACCTGTTGCCGAGACGGCGGTACCCTTGCCATGCCACGAGACCCCAAATCCAGCAAACGAATAGCCTCCATGTTCCCCGTCAACGTTGAATTCTGGATTGGTCTTCACGATCAGCACAAAGAAGGGCACTTTGAGTGGGTGGACGGCACTCCGCTTGGTGCCTTTACGAGTTGGGCTCCAAACCAGCCAGATGGCGAAGGTGAAGATTGCGCTACTTATTGCCGATCCAACATGAGGGGACACCCTTACCGCTGGAATGACGCCCCATGCTCCCGCAAACTACGCTTCGCATGCGAGTTCCACCTCAAGTAAGTGACGGAAATCTACCCTCCAAGCAGAAGTTTGGGCTTTGACTTATTTTTGGCGTGTTTTGGCTTTTTATCAGGCTTTCTTTTTTGTGCCTCTGCTTGGAGAGGGACGGGAATGAAGCTCTTCAAGCATTCATTTCTACACACGCTAGGATTGTTTCTTTTGTTTCTTTTCTTAGGACTGAGGATACCGGCTTTTCAAGCATTCCGAATCCTGGTTCTACCGGACGTCCTGGGCCAGAGAAGGGACCCATGGGGCCGGCTGGCCCTGTGTCTGCCGGGCCTCCTGGTACAACTGGACAAAATGGGCCCAAGGGGATTGGATGCCAACCGTCGAAGAAAGGTTGGTGTTATTGTTAGTGATTTATTAGAAAAGCAATGAAATGTAATTGATTGATTGCGAAATTGGGCTTGTCGGAAATCCCAAATATATTGTTCCAATTTCTGTAATGGCATTTGTATGGCCCATAGAGAATCCTTTTTAGTCAAATACAAATACAAAAAAAAACAACATTTATATGTTTCTCATAACGGGGTCGTTTCAACATCACTTGTTTTTTGTACTTTTTCCAGTTCCACCATGCACTTCTTGGTTTAAGAAAACCTGCTACAAAGCATTCAAAGTCCACAGAGATTTTCAACACAGCGGCCGAGACCTGTTGCCGAGAAGGCGGTACCCTTGCCATGCCTCGAGACCGCGACTCCAACATACTTATAGCCAACATGCTCCGCAGGTTTGGCAACGTCAACGTCTGGTTTGGTCTCCACGATCAGCACAAAGAAGGGCACTTCGTCTGGGCAGACGGTACTCCGCTTGGTGGCTTTACGAGATGGGCTCCAAACCAGCCAGATAACTATAAAAACAGGGAATACTGCGCTGCTTATTGGCGATCAGGCGGACATCCTTGCTGCTGGAATGACGCACCATGCTCCCGCAAACTACGCTTCGTATGCGAGTTCCACCTCAAGTAAGTGACGGAAATCTACCCTCCAAGCAGAAGTTTGGGCTTTGACTTATTTTTGGCGTGTTTTGGCTTTTTATCAGGCTTTCTTTTTTGTGCCTCTGCTTGGAGAGGGACGGGAATGAAGCTCTTCAAGCATTCATTTTTACACACGCTTGGATTGTTACCTTCGCCAAGAAGGTTATGTTTTCAGAGGCGTTCGTGTATGTGTGTGTTTGTGTGTGTGTAAACACTATAACTTGAGAAGGCTTAAATGGACTGACTTGATATTTGGTAGGTGGGTAGGTCTTGATGAGACCTCAAAATGATTAGATTTTGGGCCACCTGGCGGCTTGTCATGGTACTGCAACAGAACTTCCGGTTTTGATATCTCATGATCCAGACATGATAGGGTGACGAAATTTTAATGGTAGATAGCTCTTGTGCTGGGGATGAAGTGACATGAGATTGAGCCCCCTAGTTGCTTGCTCTAGAACTGCAGGGGGGTTTAAAGGACAAATGTTTAAAAGAGGATAACTCAAGAACCGATTGATGGATCATCATGATTTTTGGTATGTAGGTAGCTTAAGTGATGCTTGACATAATGATATTACAATTATGCGAATATTGATGTAATTTGCATAATTAATGAGGAAATTCTATAAATCAGCTGCATTCCATGATAGGAAGTTCAAGCTTGTAACATATGTTATTAAGAACGAGAGAAACACAGGCAAATATCGATTATGCAAATGAAGACTTAATTTGCATAATTAATGAGAAAATGTTATAATTGCATAGTGGTAACTGCCTGGAATTTCATACTTGGGGTGTTTGAAAGTTAAGTGAAGGTGAACATAATTAAACATAACTTATTCAAATAAGGACCACATTTGCATAATTTATGAGAAAATGGCATTCTTTGTTAAGATAACACTGTCTTTTGGTGGAGAATATGATCAACAGACTGATATAATTCATGCAATTGAGGATCCTATTTGCATAATCAGGGTGATTAATATATTTCTTATTCATAAAGGCTAACATCATTTGGCGAAGGTATGAGATCGTGGAGCTCTAGTTTCTTTTGTTTCTTTTCTTAGGGGTGAGGATACCGGCTTTTCAAGCATTCCGAAGCCTAGTTCTACCGGACGTCCTGGGCCAGAGAAGGGACCCATGGGGCCGGCTGGCCCTGTGTCTGCCGGGCCCCCTCGCATAACTGGACAAAATGGTCCCAAGTGGATTGGATGCCAACCGTCGAAGAAAGGTTGGTGCTATTGTTAGTGATTTATTAGAAAAGCAATGAAATGTAATTGATTGATTGCGAAATTGGGCTGTCGGATATCCCAAATATATTGTTCCAATTTCTGTAATGGCATTTGTATGACCCATAGAGAAGCCTTTTTCATCAAATACATGAACCTTATAAATACAAAAAAAAACTCCTTCATACGTTTTCGCGTGAGTTGCAAATCAATATTTAACGGTGTCGTTTTAATATCATTTCTATTTTGTATTTTTCCAGTTCCACCATGTCGTTTTTTTCGTCTTGGCTGCTACAAGTCGTACCGACACCGCGAAGACTTCAACACAGCGGCCGAGACCTGTTGCCGAGAAGGCGGTACCCTTTCCATGCCCCGAGACCGTGTTTCCAGCGGACTTATAGCCGCCAGGCTCGTCTTGTTTCGCAACGTCGACGTCTGGTTTGGTCTGCACGATCAGCGCAAAGAAGGGCACTTCGAGTGGGTGGACGGCACTCCGCTTGGTGCCTTTCAGAGATGGGGCATAAACCAGCCAGATGATCAAAACGGTGAAGATTGCGCTGTTTTTTTGGCATGGGGAGCCCGCGGTGTACCTCACTATTGGAGCGACGCCTCATGCTCCCTCAAGCTACCCTTCATATGCGAATTTCACCGAAAGTAAGTGACGAAAATTTACAATCCAAGCAGAAGTTTTGGCTTCAGTTTATTTCTGGCGTTTCTTTTTTATCGGGCTTTCTTTTTTGTATTGGTATGTTTTTTTTTTAAATTCTGGCACGACGAAGACACCAGAGCAAAAGAGAAAGCCCAAAGAAAAAGCCACAAAAAATGCCAAAAATAAGCCATCGCCAAAACCTCTGCTTGGAGAGTAACGGAAATGAAGCTTTTCGACCATCATTCATATTTCTACACTCGCTCGGGGTTGCAGTTTTTTTTAATGGGATTTTCATGTTTTCATTTTTTGATTCCAATTTGTTATCACAAGACGTGGGGACAGCATACTCAAGTTTTTTTCAAGTTATTTTTATGCTGCCACCAACATATTGGGGACAGCACAATTCACTGCTAATATTTGGCTCATTTTGCAACTGCTTTGTCATTGATTATCATTGATTATCATTTAATATCCTTGATTATCCTTGATTATTATTGATTATTAAATATTATTATTGATGAGTATTGATTAGTATTGATTATGCTTTATTATTATTGATTATCATGTATCATTATTGGTTATCATGGATTATCATTGATAACTATTGATTGTAATTGGTTATAATTGATTGTTATTGATTATTTGTTATTATTGATATCATCGATTATGATTATCATCATTATTATTATCATTGTCATTATCATTATTATCATTATTATTATTATCATTATCATTATCATTATCATTATCATTATCATTATCATCATCATCATCATCATCATCATTATCATCATTATCATTATCATCATCATCATTATTACTATTATTATTATTATTATTGATTGTACTTTGGGAATCTGAAAGAAATGAATTTGGCAAATGTGAGAACCAAGCTGTATGATTGGTGTGGTCTGGACCAGTTTTCAGTCAGATGTGTATAGAGAGTTGGCACTGTAACGTCTGTAGTCACTGCTCAAGACTCAAGAATTATTTATTGATCAATGGCAGTAACCTTAATACAAGTTACTGAATTGCGAATCAATGTACATTTCATTATTCTAAAATCAAGTGTTTATAGTATTGCACATAATTAAGTCAAAATTCAGAGTCATTAGGAGGTTAAAATACAAAGTCATTAGGAAGTTAAAATACAGTATCATTAGAATTAGACTACATAGACCACAATAATTACACATACTACTACCCACACCACAACAGTTAAAAATTACGAGCAGAAGAACGATTAACCCTCAACAGTACACCTTCCCGGACTGATTAATCTGTACACCTGGGGTCCGCGCGGACCCCAGAACAGTTTTTTGCTAATTTTTAGAAATTATCAACATGCTACCAGCTCAATTGTTTTGCAAACTGATGTGGGAACCTCTGTGTCCACATTACATAGAAAAATCATACATTTTGAACTTTTTCTATTTTTTGGTGAAGAAAAGAAGACAAGAAGAAATACCCGATTTTTAAACCCATTTCAGACTGAAGGGGCTTTTGAGGCCCAACTTTGATCTCAGATAGCGGCTAAACGGCTTGCGCTAGAAGTATCAAATTTGGAGACCTTTCCTAAAATGTCTCTGGAAAAAAGTTCATATTAGTTTAATACTAGTAAGTTGATGTTTTTTTGTGTTGCCATGGCAACGGGTTTCTAGCAGGCGTTTTTTTGAAAATAGAAGTAATTTTGGTTTAAACATAAAAATTTTCTGAGTTTTATATTAAATTACACTTCTTTTCCAACATTAATAACATCTTACATAATTAAATATAAGTTAAATCATTTAATATGCATAGAATATGCTAATTTGATGACGTCATTGGTCAAAATCCAATATGGCGGACTATATTATTAGCTCTGACGTCATATGACGTCATAATTACACCAAAGTTATTAAAGTTTAATTCTATTACTACACCATTCTTTGAAAACTTGGTAGACATACGATGAGTGCATAAAAACATATAAAAACGGAAATAAGGTAATGTATAAGAACGCCAGTGTATCCATTATGATCGAAAGCCGGCTGGGGTCCGCGCGGACCCCAAAAGAAAATCAGATATAATTTTTTATAAATGGTAGAAACGGAGTTTTCTGCACTGTATTGAGAGACAACTTTGTGGGTGACAATTACCTAAAATTTCAGAAAAAAATCTTTAGAAACAAAAAAGATATTACAGAATATATAGTGCTGGGGTCCGCGCGGACCCCAGGTGTACTGTTTAGGGTTAAAAGGTAGGCCCATGTGATACAAATATTTCAAATATTCCTGATAACTGGATGGTCAGTTGTACATAACCAAAACTCCACTGCTAGATCACCATGTTCTGGAGGCAATCGGCCCCATCTTTGTATTTAAGCATGTACAAAAGCATTTTGCCAAAGATTGCTGATGAGCAACGCTTGTTTGAAATAAATTGTCTTAAACTTAACACGGTTCCCATCTATTTTAATCACTCTCTCATTAAAAAAAAACAACGTTTTAAGAAAAGTGAGACTAGTGAAATAAAAGATGGCTTATTCATCTCATTCTGACTGACATAATTTGTATTATTTGGGTAATCAGGAAGAAATAAATTTTCATCGTTCATAAACGACGCCTAGCGGTCAAAAATGTTATTGCAGAAAAATCCCACGAGCCACAAAAGATCCTGGCACAGACATGTGCAACGTTTCTTCGCTATTGTAACCGCCTGTAGCAATGATTGAACGTTGAAGGCTGACTAACATAACGTACATTATTTGGATAATCAGGAGGTAATTCCACCAAGCCAAGACACGGCCTTGATTTAGCGCCGCCCAGTAACTGTTGAAGGTACTGCAGCAACTAGCCTTCGTCTACCTGCGTCCGCACAATCGACCGTGACGGTTAAACTCCTTGGTAGGTGTGACTACACTGGGATTACGCCCGTTTTTTTTTTAAATATATATTCCAACATGTAAGTACAAGACGTGGTGACGGCACACTCAAGTCTTTTCAACTTATATTAATGGCGCCACATTTTAATAATTGGTTTGGCAAATAAGATCCTCATTTGCACGGGTTATATCAGTTGATCATATTCTCCACCCAATGACAGCCTTATCTTAAGAAAATGGCTATTATAGCACTTCCTTATAAATTATGCAAATGAGGTCATGATTTGAATAAATTATGTTTATTGATGTTCGCCTTCACTTAACTTCCAAATGTGGCAAGTATGAAATTCCCAGCAGTTACAACTATGAAATTATAGAAATTTCCCATTAATTATGCAAATTAGGTCTTCATTTACATAATCTATATCCTCAGATTTTTTTCCATTCTCAATTACATGTCACAAGTGTTTCATAGTCCTATTATCGAACAAAGCAGAGTTTTAGAATTTCCTAATTAATTATGCAAATTAGCTCCTGATTTGCATAATTATCATTTGATTATGTCAAGCATCACGTCAGCTACCTACATACCAAAAATCACGACAATCCGTCAACCGGTTCCTTAGTTATCATCCTTCGAAATTTTTTTCAACAAATGCTCCTGCAGTTCCAGAACAAGCCGCTAGGCGGCTCAAACTCATGTCACTTCTTCCCTACCCCAAGAGCTATCTGCCATCCAAAATTCATGACCCTAGCATGTACAGATGGCGAGATATCAAAACCGGAAGTTCTGCATGATCTGCTGCAGTACCAACAGAAGCCACCAGGGGGCCCAAAATCTAATCATTTCTATGTCTCATCAAGACCTACCTACCTACCAAGTTTCATGAGAATGCATACTAAGCTTCTTGAGTTATGCTGTTCACAGACAGACAGACAAACAGACGGACAAACGCTACTGAAAACATAACCTTCTTGGCGA
>NW_017804257.1:15332-23255 GCF_001625305.1 Branchiostoma belcheri | reverse complement strand
CCGTTGAATTCGATACTTTTAGCCTATAGTCTTGGTTGTTGACTATCGTAATCCGACTTTTGAGTTAGTGGACCACGTTTAGTTCGGTATAGACAATGAACTTTGTATGTATGTAAAAGCGGCGGGAGATTTGAAATTCTGCCCTGTCATACTCATTAAGTACCGTCGTGCCTCGGTAATTAAATCCAGCCCGTTGAATTTCATACCTTTAGGACATAGAGTAGGTGTATGGCTACAAGTATCAATCTTTGAATTTAACGGGCCACATTTTGTTAGACGGCAGATACACTTTATACCCTTTCCAGCAGCCCACTCAGATGGCGTAAGATTTGAAATTCTGCCCTATCGATCATACGTAAGTATACCCTTGTGCCTCCTTAATCAAATCCGACCCATTGAATTTGATACTTTTAGTGTATATAGTCTTGGTTGTTGACTACCGTAATCCGTCTGTAAAGGCCACGTTCAGTTTGGTGCAGCTATAACTGCTGAGTACACATATCTCTTATGCCTAATTAGGCCCGCTGTCAACGGCCTAATTAAATCCGGCAGGTAAAATCTGAAACTTGTAGTAGACTTGTGATGTAATAAGCTATCATAACGCTTTTTTCAAGTTCATCTGCCATATTTTTTGGCTAAATTACTGATTTTTTGGGTTTTCGAATCGGTACCCGAATCAGTTGCTATGTTCCATCTAGCGGCGAAACGCCGGCTGTAACGCCGGCTACGAATCGAAGGCTGAAACGCCGGCTAGCTTCACCTTGGTAAACATTTTTAGCAGATAATTATATATCAGGGGGTACATCAAAATAAAAAACCTAAAGATGTTTTGACAATTTGTGATTTTTCAATGTTCAATTTGTTTTCAATTTTAAAGATGAATTCATGACTAAATGCTTTTGTATTTGTATAATTAGGAATGAGTGAGTGTGTGTGTGAGGTATTTTATAATGTTGTACATTAAATTTTGTAGTTCTTTTTAAAAGGCATTCTTAAAGTGTAGTACATGTACAATTCTTAAGTTTTATCTGAAAATTCATCAGGAAAGTTTCATCTGAGAGTTCATCAGGAAAGAACGATCTGCAGTGTTAAGTTTATCCCAACACAACATTGATAAATTTTCAAAGACCACTGTCATCACATTCATTAGGATCTATCCATGACCAATCACTTCCAAATGTAAACCTGAGAGTTACAGACAAGTGACCTTATTCACCCCAGACTTTATTGATACGTGAAATCAGCAGTTGATCATGATAAGTTAAATGTTTAGGCCACACCAATTTAATTTATTGGTTCTCAGATTTTTTCAGAAAAAAATATGAAGCGACAGGGAAAAAAAAAGATAACAATAAAAACAGGCCTAGGCATCCTATTATAGCCCCAAATGCTATGATAGCAGCCATAAAGTCAACACAAAAGGCTGGGTCAATATTCATTTAAACAATGAATTTTGAACTTTTAATCAAACCACTGCATTGATAGATGGAAAAAGTTTAACAACTAGGAAGAAAAGGACTTTTCTTAACTGTTGGGGGTAAAATATAAGCATTTTGAGCTGATTCAGAACCAGAATCTTCTTTTTTTTTCAAATTAAAAAGAAAAAAAAACAAAGAGGCGAATCCGATAACCAACAAATTAAATTGGTGTGGCTTTACAAGTGTGTCTACTTGTTTTGCAGAAGTTGAAGAAGCTGGATCTCTCCAGATGTAACCGCCTGACCTCCTACGCCATGTCCATGGCTCTGAGTTACCTTCCCAAACTGGTCTACCTCAACCTGTACAGCACCAACTGTACCGACGAAGTCCTGGGCACGATCGGCGCGATCTGTGTCCAGCTACGAGACCTCAACATCTGTAAAACACACATAACTGACAAGGGAATAATTTCCCTCTGCGGGGGAGGTGACGGTATTCACGGGTGTAGAAAGCTGGTCAGTTTAGATGTATCATTCAATCCGAGAATAACCATCAAAGGAGTTAAACACGCACTAAGACAACTGCCTAACCTCAGACAGTTACTACACAACGATGTGTGTGACGCCTTGGTCGTTTTACACAAAGAAGCTTTCAAAGAAGGGAAGGCAACAACACCCTACCAGTTACGTAGTGGAACTGTGAATGATTTTGTCGTCCCTGTAAGTTTTCTTGAGATAGTTGATCTAGTCTGCCCCAATCTGGAGTATATCTTCGTACTAAATGAAAACCTTGAAGGTGAAGTACTTCAGCATATATCGCGGCTAGCTCGTCTGAGAAACCTCTCAGTATCGTGTACTGACTCCGTAGTACCGTTCAGTGAGGGGCTCATGTCTCTCCTTGCGAGTGTTGGCCGTGGACTTGAAACTCTCACCTTGTACGGCTACGATGACATTGATGTCATCGCCATCGGTCAGTCCTGTCCAAACCTGAAGACCCTCACCCTCGAAAGCTGTCACGGCTTTAAACTCGAACATGCCCAAACTGTCATCCCGACTGCTCTGTTCGGTAACCTGAAATCTCTCAGGCTTGGAGTTGAGATCATTTCTAACACCCTCGAAGCAACCCTTCCCAACAGTCTGAAGATTGTTCTGGAAGGGGGTCACCAGATTGAGAACATCGAGATCACAAACGTGGAAGGGTTTACTGATGAGTTGTTCCGGCAGGTGTTAAACCAGAACAGCTTCCATAAGCTGCGAGAATTTGCCCTGATTGACTGTAACAACATCACAGGCTCCAGCATGTTTGAACTGTTGGAAGGAAAGAACAATCTCCAGAGACTGGTGCTGCTGAACTGTAAGGAAGTGATGAGAAGAGACTACGATCAGATGATGAAGGTTGTTGCCAGGGAACACTTTCAGCTTGACATAACGTGGACGTAATTTTTTGGCAACACCACAGGAGTGGAGCTTGCTTCATTTTGTTTTTGCACCTTTAAAACTTGAAACTTGAACAAGGACAACTAAAAAAGACACATTGTTTTGTTTGTACATATATCCTGTAAATATATTGATTTCTAAAGATCATACTACATTATTTGGATGTTTTTTTCCTAATTTCTATCAATTTCAGCTGTAAGTGCACAAATTTTTATGACGTTCTATGATACAAAGAGTCCGTCTTCAAACACATACTAGTATAAGCAAAGAATAGGAATATCCTGTTATGATCTTATGGTGCAAATTTAATGGAAATCTTTTATAATAGAGCCCTACTCAACATAACTGGCCTTTATTATGTACATTGTGTATTAAACGATAATTAGTGTGACCAATACAACAGTGCAATTTAACAATGCTAAAATATTATAAGAGGCTTATTGTATATTATTATATATGTAATGATCTTCTTTGCACTATTGCTTAAGGTACAATGTACTAGTACAGGTATATTATTAAATGATATGTAACTTTTTTTATCCACGTATATTTTCCGAGAATTATGCAAAAAGTAACAGCATACTTAACTAGACATACTATTCACGAATACAAATAGAAGTAACACAAACGGGTTGGCAAGTGTCTCTATTTATCTACAGAGAATTATGTGTATCAACTTTGATCAGTTGCTGGACTTCTTGGTAATACAGCTATACTAAACTTTGGCAAGACACATTAGGCCACAGCAAGTAAATTTTATGAATGGCATTCTCCGCTGACTCTAAAACTAAAGCGATAGGGCAAAAAAAAAACAAGATTCCTAAAATTTCAAATATTGACATCATAAATCACGTTAAACCATAAATGATACATATATTGTAAGTTTACTGCCAACTATTACGCACAACATCCATGTGTCGACTGGAACAATTGTGAAAAAAAGTTTTCAATCATAATTTGCAAGTATGATTTTGATTTAGTGGGAATATCACATATAAAAGGAATGAAATACATGACTGCATCATAGGCAGACATCTTTGCCCTTTTTCGGCATGTTAACCACTGTCAGAGGGCGACAATTTTTTTTTCAAAGTCAGGCGAAAATTAATGTGCGTGCTGATGTCACTCATAAAAATTTCTTGCTGTGGCAAATTGTAAAGCTTAATCTTAAGTCTCACATAGTAAAGACATGAGAACAGCATGTAGACAAAGGCAGTTAAAACAAAGGCCATCAAAAACATTTTACTATAAAAATGCTTTTTCCGATGCCAGAGAGCATTTCAGTGCTATGTTAAAGTCATTACTTGGGAACCCACATCCAGCCTTGTATATGGATTTCGTTTGGACTTCCTCCTCTCTCTTTGTCACTTCTACCACGAGTTTTGTGGAGGAGAGATATGATTATAGACAAACATCTGATAGCGCTTGGAAATGTTTATATCTCGACAAGAGAACACATGTCACGTCTTGTCTGAGGTTCAAGAAAGCTGAAACGTGGTCCTGTCCTTGGTGCTGATCGCGTCACCCAATCAGAGAACAGGGTGCACTTTTCAAATCGGTCAGAAGAGGCCGCTGCTGCACAGTGCTTTTCATCGTATATTTATGGGTTCACCACACCACGAAGTGGTGGTGAACCCATATTGCTTTTTCTGATGTTTCTTCTCCTCCTTCTTCTTCTCCTGCCATATCTTTAAATGGATTCAGCTTCTTCATTTTAGGGCCTAAGGTCCTGAAATTTGGTATGGAGGTACAGTGGGTAAATACCCCTAGGCGTTTTTTATCTCGGCCGCCTGAGCGGCCGAGATATTGTGCCCCAAAATAGGTACCTTGGTACCTTGGATGTTCGTTGATTTCGACCGTGAAAACCAATTTCGACCGTGAAAACCAATGAAACCAATTACTCTGCATGTATACTTTACTTTGTGGCGTCGACCTACCGGATGATAGTGTCATTATTCTTATACAACGAAGTTGCTAAAAAAAGAGGAAATGCTGTTTACCACAAAACCATTGTTTTATATCATAGTATGCATTTAATGTTCTAGAATTTCGCTAATAGCTGCTGTAATTGGACCAATAAATCAATGACATAAATTATGTACATTAACCTTCCATATTTGCTTAAGTCGCAAGATGTCGCTTTTGATTGGTGAATAAATCACTGTGACGCACGTAAATATTCACTTGAAATGAGAAATTACCGCCCAACAAAACGGACCATTAGATTCCCAGTGCTGTATTACTCTTTTGTTCTTGTGGTCAACTTGTTTTCTTTGCTTGAATCGCGTAAAAGACCAAGGAAATACAATGAAATCGGCAATCGGCCCGTGTTACGCGCCGAAATGATGCATTTGAATGGTATATATAAAATGACATAGTTCAGTCACGATGCACCAAAACAGGCCATGAAATGTATCCCCGTATTCCCAACAAGTCAGACCATCACACAGTGGAAAGTTGATCATATCAAAAAGGGTCTGAAGATGAGATTTGGGGCGTCAAAGTTGACCGTCAAATGCATCAATTTGGCGAGGTTTCCGTGTTGTTTCACGCTCTGCATGGGGGTTTGGAGAAGACCGATTGTCACATCCACTTCCGGGTCATCTCAGATGTGCACACAAATTACATTCATTGTAACACACATCGACCGCTAGTTATCACTAATAAAGGTAATACACAGGAATAAGTACAGCGTTACTGGAATGTTGCCTATTTTTGTCTGGAAAAAAGTTGTCGCTCGGTGTTAGTCTGTAACGGCAGTGAACCTTAATCCGACGCAACCTTAATCCGACACTTTTCAACACTCCTCTGTCTGTTAGGATCTAGCACTGATATGCAAAATCTTTTAATTGCTTTACAAACTCAATAAGGTACACAGCCTAAAAACTTGAAACAGTAAGCTAACGAAGTCAACATGTTGTGGAGACGAGGTCATGAAACTTTTCAGCCTGAATTATCTGCACTCTCACTCAAGATGACAATACAGGTGCTGGGCTTGGTAAAAATTTAATGTAACATTTCAAATCCACGGGTGGAGGGTGGGAGGATTTTTTCGAGGATTTGCTAGAGTGACTGCACTAAGCACGCTATTAGAACGGAAACCGAATGCGACCTCAGGTCGGAGGTCAGAAGTCATTTCCGTGCAGTCAATTAACTGATTTGGTTCTGCGCCCCAAATACTGACAATTATCTGCACTCTCACTCAAGATGACAATACAGGTGCTGGGCTTGGTAAAAATTTTAATGTAACATTTCAAATCCACCGAGACCAAGCCCATAGGGAGAGAGTAGGGTGGGGAGAGTGCAGTAAGTGTAGTAGTGAGGCCAGAGGCGGAGGGAGGGAAGCCGAAACAAAGGCCACAAGGGCCGAGGGCTAACAATGAATCCGTAGAACAAGCGCCGAGGGGCTGATAGTGAACTGGTACAACAAGAGCCGACACTGCGGTGCGGCGACAACTGGCTAACAATGAGTGAGCTAAAGAACCGAAGCATATTGCGAAATTGGTAGATAATAAGGCGAAACTGACGGACAAGCTGAACAACGGGAACTACTAGGTACTAACATGGAAGTTCACCAAGTCTGTTATGTAAACGGTACAAAACTGGCTCAGAGCAGGGCCGCTAGTAGCAGTAACGGGAGATACGGAGGACTGCCCTGTCATGCCTAATACAGGTAGTCAAACTAGTGCTAAGACATGATATATATACATGAGAACAAGATGCCGTACAAGGCATCGGATAAATCAACAGTAGAACAATAAACGTGAGTTCGTGAAGAGTTCGTATGAGTCTATACTGCGGCCCGGTCCGGTTCCAGGAAACCTTGGTTGATTCTGGTCGCAAGTAGAGTAGCGAACGAACGTCGCTGCTCGAAGGAGCTGTCAAGGTACGACTGGAAAGCGTCCGAGCTCCAGTCACCGAGCAGTTTGATGAGCTGAGGATCTGCTCCGCAATGCCAAGCGAATGTCGCTCCGCCGCGGCGGAAACTATGACCGGAGTAGTCACCGGACGGCAGTCCAGCGGCCGCGAGCAGAGTTTTGAGATGTGCCACCAGAGAGTCATGTGTCAATGATACCAACCTGCCCGCCGAGCCCGGCACGAGGAAGGCTGGAGAGTCCGATCCAACCGGGAGAAGGCTGCACATGTTGACGTACGCATGTCGTGGGCACAGGGGATGGCCGGGAATGGCCGGCACAGGAAGCAGCAGGACCCTCTGCTTGAACTGTAGAGTCTTGGACCATGTTATACGCACCACAAGTCCGTCCGAAGTGACACGGATAGCACCCCGAGTCAGGTGCTTGCCTGGGTCAAACGCAGACGTTGTCTTAGGCACGAGATTCGACTTCCGAAGTAGTGTGAAGAAGGCAACGGTGTATGCCGCCCACAAGGTGGCATGAAGCGGTCTATTTAGATCCAGGTGATCCCGCAGCCGTAGTAGGATAGCCGGAGTAATGGGAAGTTTACGCTGCGGAACGTGCAGGGATTGTCGGCGGAACGAGGAAAGTACAAGACGTAGCTCGAACGCGTCAGATGGCGGAGGCTCGCACCCGTGGAATCGTTGGAGCAGTCTGGCACCGTGGATGTAGATCTGGACCGTGCTGGGGCTCTTCAAGGAGCGTGAGAGGAACTGAGCGTATCTGGTCAGAGTCCTCGCGTCTGTGGGAATGGCTGTAAGCCGGAAATACTCACAGAACAACAGGAACGCTTTCCACTGAGTCCGTAAGTTAGCGTAGGTACCCGCGGCAAATGCAGACCTCTTGGCCGCCTCGACTTCATGGTCCAAGCGCTGCAGCTGCGTGTGATGACCTGTAAAATTACAACTGAGTCAGTAAATCGAAGTGCTGCAACGATACTTCTACCTCACAGACGTGCATGTGTGCTGATAAACGCAGAAACTCGTTCTGGTGATAGTCGGAAGACGTCCAGCGACTGAGGTGATCAGCAAGGCGATTCTCGAGGCCAGGGATGTGAATGGCGCGAAGCTCGAACTGCCCTACGGCCGCACAGAGCCACAGATTCCGTAAGCAGGTTTGGAGGAACGGTGAGCGGCTCCGGCCAGAGTTCAGCAC
>NW_017804257.1:0-15312 GCF_001625305.1 Branchiostoma belcheri | reverse complement strand
AATTAAGTACTACTGGTGAATTTTATGACTACAGACTGTCCTGGGTGCTGAACTGACTGTTCAGCTGAAACGTTAAATTTATTACAAGGACGGTATTTTTCTTTATGGAGCTCTAAAAATAAGGTACATCATACATGTACTTCTCGCCCCCTACGTCTACCTTGTTTGCAAAATCGCGGACCACTGTCGACTCCGCGGCGGATGCCAAGTTCTCAAACTCCTACGTACTAAGTACAAATTCCCATCGGGGCAATAATGATGATCAATCCTCGATCGCCGAGGGTAGGATAAATTTCCCTAAAATTATTACTATCAAGGTCCCCAAGCACGTATTTTGTAGCGTAAATCCGGACATTTCGCGACTAAAATCAGAACTTTATCGCCGAAAAGACACTAAAAACAAATAGAAAGCTCGGCACACGACAGCCGCAAGGAATTGTGTTGATGCAATGCCATTTGACCCCTGACCTTCACAGAGCCACTATGTTTTTGCCGGGAAATACCGCCATTCCGAATACTGTAAATGTACATGGACCCGCACACAGGGCATGTACACAGCTAAGGGTTTTAACAATAAATATTACGCACACCAAGGAGGTTCCTTGCGCTCACACATACTAGTACATTATGTCCCCTGGCGAGCATAGGCGGTGCTGCAGGCAATTAACATAATATATGGCCAGACGAACAGTGCGTGTTTTTTGCCAGTTTATGACTCGCGTCAGCAACATTTTAACGTGAAATCATATTATAAAATGTATCCCTTTGTCAGACTTATTGCTGTGTGAGCTTTTTATATTATTGTAGCACAGCTTTAGCGATTCGAGCATATGAGACTGAAAAGGACTGTAGGAATAGGAGCAAGGCTTTGTCATGCATGGTCCGTCCGCCCGTCCACCCGTTGAACCGTTCGTTGAACCATTGAAGCGCCCAGCCTTCGATCCGAAAACATTGCGTTTGCGACCGTTTGCGGTCGCAAACGCAACAAGACTTTTGAAAAAAGTTTATCTCGGCCGCTGGCCATGTAGTTTTGTGTTCTTGGAGGATGTCCACATAGATTTGTGTAACTGCTAGAGAGGAAAGAATGTATTACCTAGTATGTTCATACCTGTAACACCAAACAGGGTAATAAGTTGGCTTCCATTATCATTTGCTTCAATGGAATTAGTGAAAAATGATCATTGCTAAATACAATATAACGTTAACGTTAAGTATATGTAACCACTACAATAATTTTCTATTTTATTTCTATTTTTTTATTTTTATTTTATTTTTTATTTTATTTTTCTATTTTATTTTTTTATTTCTGTTTTTATTTTTATTTTCTATTTAATTTTATTCTATTTTATCCGTTCTATGCATTATCAAACTTCTCCTCTACTGCTAGAGCTACTAAAACTTCAGACCGAATATATTAAACATTTTAATTCGCCCCCTCTAGCGGTTTGGGCCAAATTGCAGCTTTCCAAAAAAATCCAAGATGGCGGCGGCAGATCGGGTGTTACGCGCCGAAATGATGCATTTGAATGGTATATATAAAATGACATAGTTCAGTCACGGTGCACCAAAACAGGCCATGAAATGTATCCCCGTATTCCCAACAAGTCAGACCACCGCCAGGCGTTCACGAATTGACTGTGCCTTAAACAAGAAACAACGTTCAGCACGTCAAAGTTAGGCCTTTCCCAGATTTTCCGAGGTTTCCGCCATGTTTTTTGGCCAATTATACCAACCGCATGGGGGTTTCGTGGCGCCCGGTTTCCCATTTGTTTCCGGGTCACACCTCTAACCTTACGTATCGCGTACGTGTACCGGGGTGAAACCAAATACATGATCCTGTCAAATACATGACTCTGATACTACTTGGGAGTTTCCTATATACCTGAGTCATGCCGGGGTGGTACGATTAAAAAAATACCGAGTGACAAACTAAATATCTTATATCAATCACGCATATCAAAAGACATGGACCAAGGACGTTGTGTGTAACGTCCTTGCATGAACATAACAATCAAACAACCAACAATATCCAGGATGAAATCCCCGATCTGGAGTTCGTACTTTTAAATTGTGAAATAGCACTTGGCGTGCCCAGAAGCTCCGTTAACGCCACCGTCAGGGTGAACTTGGGGTATTCCCATTATACCTCGATTCACAAACACATTAAGTTAATAAAATATTGGCTTCGCCTACCGAAGTAGTTTACCGAACGACAGGATCGTTATGAAAGCTTATATAACCTGTTCCGTTGAACTACAACAAGACTGGGCTGTCCATGTTCAGGACATGATTTTTAGGCACGGATTTCAAAATATATGGTTAAATCCTTCCGTTAATACCAACCAGTTTGGACATATCTCAAAAGATCGTCTACAAAACACGTTTCTCTCTTGCTGGAGACAAGAAATTAAAAGTCTTACCAAACTCGATACCTACTGCAAAATTAAAACCCAATTCTGTTTGAACTATCTTTTATCAATTTAAAACAAATCATTCAGAAACAGCATAACAAAACTTAGGATTAGTGCCCACTCTTTACAATGGAAAAGGTCGCCACTGTAACACACCAGCCCGAATTAGAGACTGTGTCCCTCGTGTCATAAAGGCGTTGAAAACGAATTGCATTTCATAATGACCTGTCCTGCATATACTTTAGATAGACAAAAATTAATGAAATTGATCACAAGTAAAGCTGGTAAACCTCTCCCAAAGACAAACATAGACATTTTCAATCTACTTATGTCATGCCCCGACTCTATATCTACGTACTTTAAGGCCAATATATATGTACTGATATGTAGTGCATAATAGAGAGAAAGTATTATAACAGATACCAACGCCTAACGCACATCATGTCATACGCCGTTTACGTTCATATTCCTGTAGTTAAGTATTGTATTGTTCACGCTGCCATACATTGTACCATGTACAATTGTTAGTGTAATAGAGTTCATTCATGTAACCTCCTTGGCCACTAAAACTTAACTAACCCTAACCCCCAACCGTAAGTCTAACACTAACGGGAGGAGTTCGACCTATATAGTCTATAAGTTCGACCTATATAGTGTATATGTGCGTAACCTGCATAACCATGCAGGTTACGCACATACCTTTGGAAATAGCCTGCGCAACATGAGCTATAATGTATATAATATTGACAGATAAGGATCACTAGGACATTCAAACGACACAGATAAAACTTCTGTCGACTTAAGGCTGTGTCATTCCGATAACACAGGTGAAACCTCTGCCGAAAAAAGATCGTGTTATTTCCATGGCACAGGGGAAACTTCTGACGAAAAATGATGTGTCATTCAAATGACACAGGTGAAACTTATGTCGACATCTGCCGAAAAAAGGTGAAACATCTGTCGACTGAAGGCTATGTGATTCCAATGACACAGGTGAAACATCTGTTGACTGAGGGCTGTATCATTCCAATGATACGGGTGAAACTAATCTCCAAGCAGATCTTTCGGTGGCAAGACAGTATCCATTGGCCAGAGGAGTGTCCATTAGCCACCGAAGATCTGCCTCTAGTCGAAACGTTCAAAGGCTATTAACACCTAATTGTTGGCTAATCAAACCTGCTTGCCGAGTAGGTGTTAATTGCCCTCCAAGGGCCCAGCGCGTGCCGCTCCACGCCAGCCAGCCGGACGACCCCTTACCGGAAGTCTCTCTACGGGTCACCGCACCCGACCGTTATTTCGGTCTTTTAAACATGGAGGCGAAGGTTCGTCGTGTGTTCCGCGAAGTCTGGGATTTTGAGCCTCGCGAAACTCAGTTACGCGCCACCATCGCTGCTCTAGAAGGCCATGATGTCTTCTTGGGGATCGCCACAGGAAGTGGGAAATCACTCTGTTATCAGAGCATTCCCCTTTGCGTAACAGAGCCGAAACTTGTGGTTGTTGTTTCGCCATTACGGGCTCTAATGAGCGACCAGGTAAGCTTTTTATTTCATTAATCTTTTCTTCTATATCGTACATTATCTAACACAACTCCACAGCAGCTCAGAAAATAGTGATTTTACTTTTTCTTTCATTTGTTTTGTTTACGAAACAGAACAGACCGCTGGCAGCACGTAACAAGTTAAGGGGGAGGGGGGCAGCTAAATGTTTACCGAGCTTCTAGAAGTCATGATCGTAACGCTTTCGTTTAAAATTGACTTAGGTTGGGACACATTTTTAAAGTGAACTGTTTTTTTTTCCCAACATACGGCTTCATCAAATTCCGTTTGCGTTCCTGATATAAGTCTAACACCAGCACGTTGTGTCGTCGTAAATACATGATGCTGCACGTATAACGGGCCCTGTGTTCGTAAATAGGGACGGTTTTTATAATCTCCAAGCAGATCTCGATGGCTAAACAGTAGGGAAATACCAATTGGCCGGGGCAGGGTCCATTTGATTAGGTTTTTATACAACGTTGGATCGATTTCTTGGGGAATAATTCGCCTCTTTTAACATTAGATCTATCAGGACATTTCTCCATGTTCACTTCCATGTTTCAGTAGCATAGCTTTAGTACAAAGTCTACCTTGTGGACACATATTGTTTGCCTGTATTAAAAACACACATCTTACAGATTCACCGCTTCGAGGCAACCACCGGGTACAAGGGCGCACATCTTCGCTCATCGTTGGATGTAAAACGATTTAAGGATGCCCCTGACATTGGTGTGCGACTGGGTAAGCAATGCTCACAGTATAACAACAATATTACACAATGATATTATCCAGATCAGGGCTATAATGAAACAAACATACACGAGATATCAGTATGATATGTGGGGTGCACATCATAGGAGATTGAAGCATGTAATGTCTTTGATTAAAGTGATAGAGAAATCGAGTCAAAACATTGATAATAACTATGACATCATATTCTCAACTTTGCAGTCTTCATGGCCCCAGAGGAGCTGATCTCTGCAGAAGGCAGGGCACTGCTTCAGAACCCACCCCTACCCATTGCCCTGGTAGCGATTGACGAAGCTCACTGTATTTTGGACTGGTAAATATCTATTTGGGAACATTTACTACATATGCTACACTTGTCTCGTTGTCTTTTCAATGCTATTGTTAGACGAATAGCCTATGACCATTTCTAAACTTCTTTCACAGGGGACCGGAGTTCAGGACGGCATTCAACGCCATCGGTACCCTGCGGGCCAGCACACCTGGGGTTCCCTTCATGGGCCTTACCGCCACGGCCACCCCAGAGGTCCAGGAGGTGGTCATACAGAAACTACACATGAACTCGCCCACAATCATAAGAGGGAGTCTGGACAGAACGAACATCTTCCTCTTGCGGAAGAAGAAATCAAGCATAAAGGTGGGCAATTGTGCACAAAAATCAATATGCAACTAACTTTCATCAGTAATCTTCGAAAAATGCGAAAATATGTTCCATACAAAACAATACAAATTTATCATACCAATCCATACATGCTTATTTGAGTATCCTAGCATCAAACCCCTGCATACTGCAGCTGTCCACGATGGTTATAACTAAGGCTAATATTGTCTATAAACACTGTGCATAATTCCGGTACCTTCGAAATGATTCGGTACAACAATGATCAGAAAGGGAATTGTAGGAAGTAACACAACATAATTAGCACTTAACCAGTATCAATCACCCAGTCAAATACAGTGTTTCATACGGACTATTCCTTTCTAATTACAACAGGCCGACCTTCGACCTCTGCTGGATGCTGTGCACCAGGCAGCTACCCACACAGATGTTGATAAACATCTGGTGTATGTAAGCAGAAAGCAAAAGGTTATGGAGGTCTGGGCCCTGTTTAAGAACAAATGCAGCCCTGCCATGCAGAAAAGAGTCCGGGTCTTCCATGCCGATATCTCTGCCAGTGCAAAGGATAATGTGCTTGAAGGATTCAGGGATGGCAGTATCCGCATCATCATAGCGACCGTCGCGTTTGGAATGGTTTGTATTCATGTCATTTTAAACTTATCCAACATCTAATCAAAAACTGTTAAAATGATCATTCTAACAACGTAGTACACATCAACATAGGTTAAACATAGGCTGGTAAGAAAGGCCTGTAAAAAGTAACAAAACAATAAACAACAAAATGTCTTATATGAAAGGAAAAATGAAGGGTATTCCTACATGTTGACTCCTACCTGTTACAACAAAAACTCCACAAGCTGACATTCATAATAAAAAGGCATAACAGTACACTGATTTCCAAGAAAACTATGTTTGTATCAGGGTTTGTGTTGAACATTATAATTAAGGGCAGATGTGCTGATGCATTCAAAATGGTGCTCTTGCAGGGGATAGATATCCCAGACGTCAAGGGAGTCATCGTCTATCAGCTGCCCTCCACTATTGGCCAGTTATACCAGGTAAAGCTTACTTGAATTACATAGATGTAGACATTTGAACAATGTTGGAATTCTAATTGATCAGTTGTAGCTTATACAGTACTGCAATCTTATCAATCGTCTTTAACTAATAGCTCTCACTGGCTATGACTACCAGTATGTAAGAATTGTAACTTAAATGTAAATGCTGTAGTTGTTGACTGTGTTGTGATTTTTCAGCAAATCGGAAGAGCAGGCAGAGGTGGCGACCAGGCATATGCTGTCGTCTTCCACAGTGCGGCAGATACCAAGACGGCAGACAAGGGTGCTGCAGAATTCATCCAAACGGACAGGTGCCTTCGCAAGGAACTGCTGCATCACCTGGGAGAAGAAGATAGGGAAGAAGAGATGGAGGAGATTATGACATGTTGCAGTGTCTGTGGTGGGGACAGTGTTGACACGTTCCTCTTCACATCCAACAGTCCAGATGGTGAAAAACGAGGAAAAAAAAGACAAAAGCCTCGCCCCAAAAGGAAAACGGACACGGGCAATGAGGAAAACCTTAAAAACAGTTTGTATGACATGAGGGACGAGTGGTTCGAGCAGAATGAACAGTTCCTCTTCATCGGACCATGTGGTCTCATGGCTGATGCTGCCATCGACAGGATTGTCAAAAACGTGCATTCTATACACACAGAACAGGACCTCGCTAAACTGAAAGGTGTCCCCAAAGACATGACAGCACACATCTTATCAATCATTAACCGCCATATTCCGGAGAAGGAGAAGGAGACAAACACAACAAAAAGAAACAGACAACAAGGAAACAACAACAGAGTTCTACGTGACTTGACAAACACTGTACTCTAAGAAAACATACGTTACTCATCCATAAGTAGGTCAGTGTTGGTATCATCGTCATCGCTTTCGTCGCTGTCCGCGTTGTCGTCACTGTTGTCATCAGACGCGTCTTCTTCCTCCACCATGTTGTTCCCACCTTCCATGTTGGCATCTGTGGCATCGGGGGTCTGTGGCAGTCGGCCGTCTTCTTTCTGAAGGAAACTTTCCAGCCACTTGGCCTCTGTAATCTTGGCCATGCCTTTGGTGACTGGGTTTTCAAATGTCTTGTTCCCTAACAATCTCCTACCTGGGGTGATGTTGTACGTCTTCTCATCAACAACAGCATCTGTCATCAGTTTGATGTCCCGGTCTGCAGATGGTACACTGTGGCGAACAGTCTGCCTTGTGTTGAAGAGCTTGGAGCAGAATTTCCTAGCTTCATCAAACATCTGGACAGCTAGGGATGCATCCTTGGCATGCTCCACAGTCAAATGTCCACCAGACGCCCTGTACACACCCTTCAGGATCCTGTAATTGTACATAATAAGTTTAAAAGACAGAACTGACTTGAACTGTACAAGTGCGACAATATAAAAAGTTTAGATTGGACATATGAATACATGGTATTTATGTCTCTTAGTGTGTCAGTACAATGCTGAATAAGAATGCTATCAAATAAGTAATTGTTTCCAGATACAGTGTATATACAGTTGATACATTGTAAGCTTGTTTCCAGTAATGGTTGTCAGTTTTACCCATTGTTGTCAGAAATTATGGTGTATATATATATACATACTTGTTGTAGTGTTCCACCAACATATCGATTGGTTTGCTGTGTCCCTCTCTGCCATGTGTGTTGATGGTCCTGTTGTGTGTGGCCAGGTTGGAAATTGCTTCCGACCAGTCCGCCTTCATGTTGCAGATAAAGTTGGCGGCCTCAGTGCTATACTGAGTTCTGCCAGTTCCCAGAAGCGTGGCGAGCCAGAAGCTCCAATGCGCGACAATTGCAGGGCCGTTGTCATACCTGTAAATGTGACATACATGCATTGTATTTAACATAAGAAAGAGTTTTATCTGTACAGGAGTAGAAGAACCAAATGTCCATGTTCAGTGCCATTATCTTTATTCCAAAATAGTATGTGTTTGTAAAAATGTCAAAAAATGTACCTTTGCAATTACCAAAATTTATATATAAAAAACATATATATATACATGTATATAGTAAAGAGCAGCTTTAGTGTGTTACAGTGCTTAACAAACAGCACGTGTAACACTCATCATGTCATGCCTTTGTCAATTCAAATCTTTGTTTCTCACCTGATTGCCTGCCTAAGGTCAACGTATAGTAGGAGGTGGTACAGCAGTGATGTGCACAAGTTGTAGAGGGAATCATCAGCTTTGTCTCGGTGTCTGACCCCGAAGATGTATTTCTGCAGAAATGTGTTGCAGATGTCGTCTACGCTGTCCTCCCCCTGATACGTATCTGACAGTGACTCTAGCCCCATGTGCGCCATCAGAGCAGCTGCTAAGTGGGCATCATGGGCATGGTGTATGAATTCATCAAGGGCATTGAAGTTGCTACCTGGAAAAACATTGATCAGTAATGTTAAAAACAAATAGTTGCAAATATTGTTGTGTTTTGTTACACTGTCAGGTCCTCCACACCATCTGTTGGAATATAACAGTAAAATTTTATCTTATGTGTACAATATACTAATATAAGAAAAAGTGTTCTCCTTCTCATTATTTACAACACTAGCTCACCAAAGGAACACTTACTATGTTGGAATGTTGAAGCACACTGTTGAATGTAAGTCACACACATAGTCAAGTTATTTAAATCAAAGGTAACATGCTCTGCAATACCCAATGCTCTTTTTAAAAAAGAAATAGTAAAATATGTAGTAGGGGAGAGTTCAAGTAAGTTACCCTTTGAGTCCATTGTCCGTCGATCCACAAGATCCCGCAGGTGTCCCATTGACCCAACATCCCTAGGCGACGTAGAGTGGGCTAGCAGAACACATCTCCCCACTTCCCAGAGAAAGTGGAAATCCCCTGAGAATACAGCAACGTGATATGTTATATGACAAAAAAAATCATTCTGTGTGGAGTAGAGGTAACCTAACACACATGTAGATGTAAGGTGTAATAAATTCAAAATGGAGTACTGCACACACTAAGGAAATGTTTGAAAATGGCACACATGTTAAGGGGATCATTCATACCAGGATTTTCCTTCACCCAAGTGAGTTTCTTAGTGGCATCCTCCTCATCCCATCGAAAGCGCCTTGCCCCGCGCATGTTTTTACAAGTCGCTTGGTCCCCAACGACTAACTGAAAATGAAATACAAACAGATGTAGTTAAGCACAGCCCAATACACAACATTATAAGAAATCTAACATGAACCGAAACAGCTGCAGTAAAAACTGACAAACATCGCTTTTATGTTGTCAGTCATTTCTTGGACCCGTGCTACCGATCATCAAGTACTTTCTATGTCTGAAAAATCTCCACAAAATACAATAAACATACCAAGGTGCAAGACTACAGATTCAAGTTAAGCGGCAAGAAGAAGTCAGCTCAATTGAATCAATAATACAGAATAGTAGTTAAGATTACTCATGTAAACAAAACAGCTCACCTGATCCCAGCATAGCTCGCCTTCCATCCCTGCCTCCATGGCAAACCTATTCAGGATGCGGATATTGTCAGATGTTTTTGATTCATCTTCATCAAGCAGTTCAAGGGGCCTGTAGGACATCTTAGGAAGCCAGCGCTGGGTTGGAGCAGCCGGGGTGGAGGTGGTGGACTCGCTGAAGGGTTTGAATGTCCTGGTGACGAAAGCCTTAACAGCTGTAAATAGTCTGCCCTTCATGTCCTGCACATCATCCAGACTGGGAAGGATATCTCTGACTGTTAAGTTCCTCCGATCCCCCTGTAAAACAACAATATCTAGTTGTCACATCTACAGGATAGTTTGTCAGATATGTGCACGAAAGTGCACATCTTTTTTAACACATTCTCTTTAAATAAAAAATACTAATAATAAAAGCAATGCTGCTCTATCTAACAAATGTACATTTTCTAAATAAAGTCATTTCATACCTGCGGTTCAGATGAAAGGCCTTCTGGGTTCTTCCTCAGGGGCACTGCCACTCTGGTAGTCCAATTATACATTTCTGCATGTTTCTCTGTACGATAAAATTCATTGTCAAATTAGATGAAAAAAGTAACTTGTCACAGTCAATCCAAAAAATACAAAGCAGTTAAAAACTTTGTTTGTCACTGCACACACATAAATACTGGTGAGATGTGCCATGCAAAGTAGAAAGCGTTAATACATGACCTACTACAGTAATGGCTGTAATGATATGCTTCTAAAAATAATGACTCACACACATTGCATTATTCCCTAAGAAAAAGCTGGAGGTGCACATTTGTAAAAAAACAACAACACAGAAATGAAAGTGTATTGCATAACAGACAATACTAAGTCATTTATGTCGGTACCTTTTCTCACTTGGCGCACCCGTTTCAGGCAATTTATGTTGTCATATGCCAACTGTTCTTCACTGGTTAACTTTGTCTCCTCTCTCATCCTCTTGGCGTTGTCCTTTATCACTGTCCAAATCTTAGTGCTTGACACACTTAACCCAGCATGGTTGAAGGTGTGGATAACCTTAAAAATGGAAACAATAAATTATAAATACATGCTGATGATTCAGCCCTGTCTATAGAATTATAATGTAAATCAAATTTACCACAAAAAAAAGACAGAAACCTACCAGTTGTACAAAATATACATCTGTCTTTAGCTCATCTCTTCAATGACCAGTAGTTAAAATCATGTTAAAAGATTATGTTATTACAAATACATAATGTACTACTGGTTAGGAATAGTTGAAGAGTATCTATATCTTAACAGATTAAAAAATCATACTGAAGGTACACCACCTGGTCGTTTGAAGTTCTTGCCACCAGCATAAGGCCGATGATAGTTTGCAGTCCGTTGGTTCTTTGGCTGTTGTGGTTGGCTATGGATGACAAGATGACTGTAGCTACTGATTGGGAATGATCCTCGACTCGGTTGTACAGGGGTGTGACAAGGTTGGTGAGAAGGGAGTGTATGGTTGGAGCTTCTTGCTGCAGAAAGTTTGCCGTTTCTTCTATAGAAAATGATTTGATGTCCTCAGCACATTTGACAGGTTTCGAAATGGGGCTGCTACTGGAGGTAAGTGCCGTCATCTCCTTTCTCATTACTTCCTTCACCTCTGATAAATGGAAGGTCCGTGCATCACGTAGTTGCTCAGTGAGAGAAACATTCAGTGTCCGAGCCGCTTCCAGTTCTTGTTGATACTTGTTGACGATAGTTATTACGTCGTGTTGGCTGAGACACATCTGGCTTTGGAATGGTTGAGACTGAAACTGGTGACTTGTAGACTGGAACTGGTGACTTGTAGACTGGAACTGGTGACTTGTAGACTGGAACTGGTGACTTGTAGACTGGAACTGGTGACTTGGAGACTGGAATTGGTGACTTGGAGACTGGAACTGGTGACTTGTAGACTGGAACTGGTGACTTGGAGACTGGAATTGGTGACTTGTAGACTGGAACTGGTGACTTGTAGACTGGAACTGGTGACTTGGAGACTGGAACTGGTGACTTGGAGACTGGAACTGGTGACTTGGAGACTGGAACTGGTGACTTGGAGACTGGAGAATTGTAGACTGGAACTGGTGACTTGGAGACTGGAACTGGTGACTTGGAGACTGGAACTGGTGACTTGGAGACTGAAACTGGTGACTTGGAGACAGGAACTGGTGACTTGGAGATTGGAACTGGTGACTTGGAGACTGGAACTGGTGACTGGTGATATTACTTGGAAACGATGGCTGACACTGAGACCTTGGATTTTGACGGGTGGTAATGCCATTGTACACTGTCTCCCTCTTTCCCTTCCCATGTCTCACCGTGACATGGGGAAATGCAACCCTAACATGTTTTCCAACTTCTTGTGGCTTGAGCTTTAAGTCACTGAGTGTTTCAATAATTTTTCTCTGTTCAACTGTTCCAGACTCATCACTGCAGAAAGTCTCCCTTATCCTAGAAGCAAATGAATAGAGAGGTACTAATAAATAATACAAGAAGCTAGTAACATCAATTACAAACCACCTACTATACATGATTTTGCAGTACAATTATGTCGAATCTTGATTATGAGTTGATAAGTATAGTGTGGGCCATGTAAAAATATAGTTCTCCAAAGCGGAAGGAACAATCTATTTCTACCATAACACATGTAAAAATCAATGAAAATGCGTTGTTGGGGCTTGTATAGGCATTGTTGGGGCATAGTTGTCTCTGTTTAACGTTTACTATTTCGCCAAACGTGGTCACTACACCGAACACGCGGTACATACTGTAGTCATTTTGCCCCCCTCCCACACAGGAACATGACGAGAAATGACGGAGCTATCCACGCATGAATGGCAACACTAGAACAATACCAGTTACAAAAAATGGTAAAAAATACCCACCTCTTCACTATCCTCTCTTGGTAAGCCATAATGCCGATGCAGAGAGTCAAATCACATGGCGAAACGGACAGAAGAAAGCCTCTTAGCCTGACAAAATGGCGCGCTCGGTGTAATCATTCACCGAATCCAAACATAAAGAAATGAAAGTGAATTACTATCACATATACGTCTAGGAACGCTTTTTTCTTCGCAATTTTATTAAATATCATAACAACTATATGGTACAGAGTGTGATTTACGTTTTTTTGGAACAATTTAATTGTCAGTATCGCAATATTTAATTTTCTTCACGTTTACTTTGTTGCGTTGTGATGCATTTGGCGGGCGAGTCGACTCATGCTGAGGCGTGCCGGGTCATTGCGCTCGTCCCAGATTCAGGTTATAAACCGCTTGTAAAAGTCTTAGCGCGGACTGGTGTTAATAGGGGCACAAGGAGGGGCAGCAACACGTTCTCTGAAAGAAGTGCTCCTCCCTGTGCGAGTACAGGCAGATCTTCGGTGGCTAATGGACACTCCTCTGGCCAATGGATACTGTCTTGCCACCGAAAGATCTGCTTGGAGATTATCCTGGGCACTTCTTCGAACGTTTGGGAGCCATATCTTCCGAAAAATTGTCGGATTTGAACGAGAATTTTTGAAGGATTTTTTCGAGGATTTGCTAGAGTGACTGCACTAAGCACGCTATTAGAACGGAAACCGAATGCGACCTCAGGTCGGAGGTAAGAAGTCATTTCCGTGCAGTCAATTAACTGATTTGGTTCTGCGCCCCAAATACTGACTTTTACACTTGTAGGCATGTCGTGGGAGGAAGCTTCCGGAAGGACAGTGGTCAAAACATCGACAATTTCTCCTTTACATCCTCATGCTATACATTCAACGTCACAGCGAATAAAAAAACAATTAATAAAGTGTGTGTTGCTGACAAACCACTTGCCTAGAAGTGTCCTTTTTAAGCACAGAGCGAGTCCGTTATGGTCATTCAGCGGCCGATCGAACACGACCGCCATTTTGAATCCGAAATGTTCTTGTTGTTGTTGTTGAAGACGATACCACTAGTCTGTATGTGGATGTGGCAAATGATCGCAACACTTGTATTATCGCCAAAATTAGTGACAAATACTTCGGAATAGTGCAGAATTAAGTTTTTGTCTGGTAACATTATTGTAAAATCCTTCAATTATTCCTTTCTTGGAACTAAAATGCCCCGCCGTAACTGATTCGAATGCGGTCCCCTTCTTTGTAAATTCAATAGTCCCAAGCCACGTGATCTCATGTAGCGCTGCACCGCGGTGCACCGGCCTACCGACTTACTTTTGATGCCGATGATAACTAGTATAAGTGTCTGTTGTTTGACAAAGGGATTGAGAAAAAAATGTCGTTGTGAACAGCAAAATTACAGGCAAACAGCTACACTGTTGCATGGCGTCGGATTAAGGTTTCGCTTAGAACAGAATACGCAGGGCACGGTGAAATCGGGAGCGATGTTGAAGACGCAATTTTCCCGCGATATCTCAATGGTTGGGAGAGTGACACACACGTAGGTATGGCGTTAAAAACAGGCTACAAGATGCACTAAATGATTAACGAAAATACCGAATGTCTGTTTGTGGATTCATCATTCAATCCTGCCTGTGCATAAAAGTGTCGGATTAAGGTTCACTGCCGTTAACAGTGTAACGCTAACGCAAACTTGTCTGGAAAAAAAGTTGTCGCTCGGTGTTAGTCTGTAACAGTGTAACGCTAACGCAAACTTGTCTGAAAAAAAAGTTGTCGCTCGGTGTTAGTCTGTAACAGTGTAACGCTAACGCAAACTTGTCTAAAAAAAAGTTGTCGCTCGGTGTTAGTCTGTAACAGTGTAACGCTAACGCAAACCTGTCTGAAAAAAAGTTGTCGCTCGGTGTTAGTCTGTAACAGTGTAACGCAAACTCGCGGCTTTACCGGGACGTGCTGACTACTTGTTCAGGGTCATGTATCATTCCAGTGACACGTTAAAAATCTGCCGTCTTTACTTGTACAGTCTTGTCAAGCAAATGTTTACATGTATGTAGACTTTCTGGCATTGTTCCATCTAAAAATATGTAGTCCAAAGTTGCAATTGTCGTGAGCGAAAATGAACTATCCTTTACACACGTACGTTTAGAAATTAATAACCAAACATGTAGGTTTATCGTCTTAGCTATATGTTATACAAATAAATGACGAGTAAAGACGGCAGATTCTTCACGTGTCACTGGAATGATATATAGCCCTGAACAAGAGAATTTCCACCTGTGTCGTAGAAATGACATACTAGTAGCCTGAACATAGCAGATATGTCACCTGACTCATTGGAATGATATAGCCCTCAACAGCAGAATATCCACCTGTGTCATTGAAATGACATAGCCTTAATATGGCACATATGTCACCTGAGTCATTGGAATGATATAGCCCTGAACAGTAGAATTATTTACCTGTGTCATTGAAATGAGATAGGTTTGTGACGGCTGATATTTCCCGGCCCGTGTCATCGGAATGACATAGCCTTATTTCGGCAGAAGTTTCATCTGTGTCATTGGAAAGACACAGCCTTCAGTTGTCAGATGTTTCACAGTGTCATTGGAATC
>NW_017804256.1:21297-23309 GCF_001625305.1 Branchiostoma belcheri | reverse complement strand
TAAGCTATTTCAGCATATAAGCCGTTAGCCTGAGAAATTCGTTTTTCCAAGCAGGTCCGTTGAAAAACTGCAAAAAATACATTTTTCGTATCCAAAATTTACGTTTAACTACAGTTTCTACCCAAATTATAGAGTCGACGGACAATAACCAAAATTGTATCGGAAGCCGGCTGGAAACCTCCGTTGACTGATGTAATGAGATTTCCCGGCGTACTTTTTTGGCGGAGTTATAGCCCTTCGGTCTGAGGGTGTCCGCCGGATCCAAAATCGTGAAAAAAAACTCCGGTCCGAGACCTTAAGCGATTTCTCATTTCTGAGCCCGATTTCTCATTTCTGAGCCAAAAAAAGCTGTTTCGGTGTCAAATATGCAAATTATGCTGTAACATCACCAATTTGCATACATGATGTCGGTTGGTCATTGCGCACCTGATGAAATTGTTTTGGAGAAAATCGCTTCTCCTTTAGGTTCCGGGTCGGAGTTTAATTCTGACCAGAGTCTAAGTAAGTGCGCAGTAAATCGCCGGAAACGTGACTTTGTATGGTATGTTTTGGCCACGATATCCCTAATATCGTAATAGCTGTGTACATATCTTTCTGTTTTCTGAAAAGCCTGTTAGTTGTAGCTTTTATAGGTGGCGTAATCTTGGTGGTCCAGCGGAGACTTCCTGATATTAGTCCGCGCGGATGATAGTGTAGCCTTTCCGCCTGATCACTGGGACGGTGCGTTCTACGTGTGTTGTGGGTGTGTTTGGGTCATCGAAGATAGCGGTAAACTTATCGCATCGATTTTAATTAAATTCTGACATCGGAAAGATTAGGTACCGGGCTTCTTCCAGTAGTAAGCCGTTACCCTGGGAAAATTCGTTTTTCCATGCAGCCATGTGTGAAAAATGACGAAAAAAAGGACCCCTCACTTACAAATTTACTTTGATATGCCTTGTTTACCCCTAAATAAATTGGGCGCACAAAGTATCAATCAAGTGTCTTGATAAGCGGGACGGCACCCCTTTCCGCCAAAAGAGTGAAAAATTCCGACCCGCGTTTAGTACAGAAATGACAGCCCGTCAGGCTGAGGGTGTCAAATTCACTACGAACACAGCAGAAAACTCCGGTCCGAGACCTTAAGAAAGCGCACCTAATATATAATATAACGGCGCAAAGACGTTTTTTGACCCCATCGTGAAGACGGCCCCGGGACTACGCAGAAAACTGCCGAAAACGCCGTGTTTCTCGCTTGTATCTCTCCTTTTCGGTGTATCCGATTCGCCCCCCCTCCCCCCTCTCGAGCATGACGTAATCGCCTTGTATAGAACGGGGTCAACGTCCTTTCAACTTTCACGCCTGTAGTCTATTTTCGTGGCGCAAAAGTAAGAAAAAGAAGCTAGAGTAGTATTCATTCATGTGCACAGCAGCCGTACGACATGCGTCCATTGCCTACTATTGAAAGAAGGACTTTTAACGTACATTTACAAGCTATATTTACATATATAGGTCATGGTAATAAAGTTGTATGTGACAAAAAGCGATGCAAGTCTGGTATCTGACTACATTTATTGTGAGCTAATATCTTTATGTCCAGCTTCTTTTCGCCTCTTAATCAAGACAGTTGTAAGTGTGTAAGAACAGATGGAGCTTATTACGCTTACTAATAGTGTGACAGTAAATTTAAATATTTCGAGGCTTTCTGTGAATTGGTTGACGGGTATCCGGTCAGCCGTAATTTACACGTACATCACACAAACCACGCTCGCTCAGTCCAAGATGGCAGAATTCTACCTCAACCCACTGACAGACGATTATGGACAGTTTATCAGGCAGAAGCTGCTCAGCAAATCTGCCGCGGTTGCAAGCGGATGCGTGCTGTGGACTGGCCACGTCAGTAAAGAAGGGTACGGGACAACGAAGGTGAAGTCGCACTTCGATGACAGGCGCTTCACCTTGAGCGTGCATCGCTTGCTGTTCTTCATCCACACCAAGCAGAGGCTGACCTCTGCCATGCACGTCAGTCACCT
>NW_017804256.1:7211-13864 GCF_001625305.1 Branchiostoma belcheri | reverse complement strand
ACTCAATACAGCCGCGTGGTGGCGTCACGAAACAGGCGCTTTTCAGTGGTAACTTCAGACACCTGTTAAAGCGGGATAAAGGAGCGCCTGAAGCGGAAACTTCGTATAACTCTTCAACAAAACCTCCTTTTACTTTTTCGTAATTTTATTAAAAATTAATCTCCTTAAGGTTCCGGGTCGGAGTTTAATTCTGACCAGAGTCTAAGTAAGTGCGCAGTAAATCGCCGGAAACGTGACTTTGTATGGTATGTTTTGGCCACGATATCCCTAATATCGTAATAGCTGTGTACATATCTTTCTGTTTTCTGAAAAGCCTGTTAGTTGTAGCCTTTATAGGTGGCGTAATCTTGGTGGTCCAGCGGAGACTTCCTGATATTAGTCCGCGCGGATGATAGTGTAGCCTTTCCGCCTGATCACTGGGACGGTGCGTTCTACGTGTGTTGTGGGTGTGTTTGGGTCATCGAAGATAGCGGTAAACTTATCGCATCGATTTTAATTAAATTCTGACATCGGAAAGATTAGGTACCGGGCTTCTTCCAGTAGTAAGCCGTTACCCTGGGAAAATTCGTTTTTTCCATGCAGCCATGTGTGAAAAATGACGAAAAAAAGGACCCCTCACTTACAAATTTACTTTGATATGCCTTGTTTACCCCTAAATAAATTGGGCGCACAAAATATCAATCAAGTGTATTGATAAGCGTGACGGCACCCCTTTCCGCCAAAAGAGTGAAAAATTCCGACCCGCGTTTAGTACAGAAATGACAGCCCGTCGGGCTGAGGGTGTCAAATTCACTACGAACACAGCAGAAAACTCCGGTCCGAGACCTTATGTAGAGGTGGTCGCTAGTACATAATTAACTGTATACTAACGGTCAGGTGGTACTTATGCAGATGTGGGCACTAGTGCAGGTTTCACCGTATATCATCAACTAGGTGCATCTTACTGTATATGTATTGAAGACCAACACTGAATGGACATGCGGACTTTCGGAAAAGGTGGTCACTAGTAGAGTTGCGAATTTTCATGAAAAGAGTTTCATATACTAGCCAAAGGTCACAATCTTCAGTGTAGCCGCTGTTGTGTTATTTTTACTACAGTAACTGTTAACTCTTATGAAATGGTCATTTATCTCTAGAGCACATTCAGCGGACACTTGATGTCAGTTCTTCACTAAAAAGTAAAAACAAAACTGTGCCTGTTGTATGTTGTATTGGCTTAATAAAAGCTTTGCCAAGAAACCTAAAGAGTCTGTGGTAATCATTTTGTTACATGTTGATTTGCACAACTAGTTAACTTGGGCAGGTTTTGATCGCTGTGTAGGTTCAGTCTAAACAAGTTAATGACTGTTTCAATGAAAAAAATGTATATCACCTACATTACGTTTTCATGTATTTGGTGTTTGTATAGCCATGACTGGAATGTATGTATTGTCAGTCATATTGGATGGTTAAACTAGGAAGTAGCCAGGTACATTGAGTTAATGTTGGTATTAGTACAGCCCTGTAAATACAGCACAATCACAAAGATGTGTGTTGGTACGTGTTCTCACTCTCGTGACTTGGACGCCATTGGCTGCCATTTCGGATGGTTAAATCTGGAAGTTGGTCTTCTGCAGGTTAATTTGAATCCGGATATCATTACATACTCGACAAGACATTGTGCAGATGCAAATTTGTAATTATATCTCTCCCAGGTGTAACCAACCGAAAGGGCAGCCGTGATGGCATGTGGGAACGTACACGGATGTGGGACTAATGCGTGGACGCAGATGCATTCCAAGATCAGGGTGTACAAATGGAATCCCAGGCTCGGGAAAAATATGAAGGAAATGTCTAATAAAGTAATTATTTGTAAAAGTAAAACGTTTTGTTGCCGTCCGTATATGCTACTCGCAGTAGGGTTTTACACAGGACCAGCGGTGGCGGTTGGGTAAATGGGTATTACCGGGAAAGGAAGGTAATTATAAGGCTACACCTACTTAATTTTGTGGATGACATCCTCTGAAGACCCTAGCACTAGTCCGCGCGGGTGAATAAAAAAAAAAATGCAGCCAAAAATAAAAATGCTACTAAACCACAGGAATACAAAGCTGGTATTGTGAATTAACGGCAGTACATAGCGACGTATAAGACGAGCCGACACATGCTGACTTTTTGCGAATTTGATGAACCTAGATTTAGTATTGTCGTTTGGGAGCCACTTTTTCCCAAACATTTATTACTCACTTAAGCTACTTTAAAAAAAGAATAAAAATATTTTATCATTGTATGAATGGTTTTGATTCAGTGGCACCATAACATGTACACATCCACCATGACATATATTACTGAATCAAAGTAAAAGACAAAACTTTTAAATCGGAGATTTGTCTTCTTTCCTCCCTACATATTCATCTACCATCCAAATTCTGTTATTGCCACAGACATCTTTTTCTAAAATTCCTGCACCATAAACCCGCTACGTGTTATATTTAGAGCAAAAACAGCAAGGACCAAAATGCCATCTGCTCTAAATACTTTATTACCAGAGAGTATTTTTGGATTTGTTCATATCACAATGTTAGGACTCCACCGCCACATCCATCAATAGCCACAGAGCTCTGAAAAAATATAATACTGAGTCACAATAAGTCGGTACTTGTCATATGACGAGAAGTACAATATGACAAGTAAACGCACAAATTCTGATATAGATATAAACGATAATCGTCAAAACTGATATACCACACAGTCTACACAATAGTACAAGTCATTTTTGAATGCTGTTTTTCGTTTTAAAATCTTTGACTACCCAAATAGAGGGTAGCTTGTTAGAGAGGTGATATTTCTTTTTACTAGTAAACATTTCTAGATATCACTACATATCATCTGTATATTAAAACGGATTTTAGGCAAAAATTGCGAACAGCACAGTCTACTCAACATTTTTGCATGCTGCTTTTCGTTTTACAATCTTTGGCTATCCGTAAAGATGAAAACCTGTAAGAAAGGTGACTTTGATTGTTTCTATTAAACATTTCTTGATATCACTACGTATCATCTGTATTTAAAAAGGATCTTAGTCAAAATGACATACCACACAGTCTACACAACTGTACAAGTCATTTCTAAATGCAGCTTTTGGTTTTACAATCTTTGGCTCTGTGAAAAGGCGAAAATCTGTTTCGAAGGCGATATTCATCCGAGGGAGAATTTCCCTTCTTATACGCTTTCACACAGCTCCAGCTTTCATGACAAGTCAAACTTGTCTGCCTTACTATGCTGCCCCTCAATGTATACAATAAGGCGTTGTTGTGGTTAGGGTTGTAGGCGTAGAATCTTAAGAATATAACGAATACTGGTTTTAATTAATAGCTGGTCCCAGTGCTGGTGTCTGCTAGGTTACATTAAGTCTTATTGGGAAAGGCACTTGAGACCTATTTCCTCTTACTCACCTAGTAAGGAAAAACAACTCTCCGTGCAGTTGTGACACCTTTTGCAGAGTGGTGGAAATATGCCGACAACAATAAAACATCTTGATACAGGCAGAACAAACGCTTCAAGTGTGAATTGATTAAAAGTGATTACTCATTTTTTTTATCCTGATCAAGATAACAGTACAATGGAACAAACCTTACAGTCGGTCTAGTGTCTAATTACTTCATTACATTGGGTAATTAAAAATCAATGAGAATTTGCCTGTATCCCACAAAGAACATAGTCACCTCCCCCCTTTCCTGCTGTACTTCACCTTTGTTTCATCTACTTGTTGAATTTGGTTCTTTTGTTTAATAGATTCATTGTGTAGTTTCAATTACTTATTTTATTTTTTTATTATTTATTGTCATTATTTTGTGATTTGAGGAAATTGTAGTATTGTTTTACTACGTATGTATTGATACATAAAAGCAATAAAATTGAATAAAATACAAATTACCATCTATTGCTAAGATAGCATATGTTTTATTTGAAATTGATTCACTTTGTCACTGACTTATCATCGGTTGGTCAACTTGGCCAAGCTGCATTCGCATCCCTAGAAAAACGAATAAGATAGAGATTACTAGTTTATAGGTATTTATGAAGAATGCTTTCACAACTTTTAAGATTCATCTTTTATCCATTTGGTGAATATTAAAAGGAATATGTTAGGGATGTTAGGATATTTTGGAAACCATTGGAAAGGGCTCGAAATATCACAAGTATATCCAGGTTAGTGCAGGTAAAATTGGAGCTGTGCAAGTATTTCTGACGTCTACCTGCAACTAACCTCTACTGGTCCATGTCCAGGGCATATCAGGTTTGCGCAGGTAAAATTGCTAGCTGTGAAGGTATTTTTGATATCTATTTACACCTAATCTGCATTGGTCCATGTACTGGGTATATGCAGGTTAGTGCCAGGTAAAAGTGGAGCTGTGCAGGTATTTCTGTATGTCTACCTGCACCTAACCTGCACTTGGTCCATGTACTGGGTATATGCAGGTTAGTGCAGGTAAAAGTGGAGCTGTGCAGGTATTTCTGATGTCTACCTGCACCTAACCTGCATTGGTCCATGTACTGGGTATATGCAGGTTAGTGCAGGTAAAAGTGGAGCTGTGCAGGTATTTCTGATGTCTACCTACACCTAACCAGCACTGGTCCATGTACTGGGTATATGCAGGCTAGTGCAGGTAAAAGTGGAGCTGTGCAGATTTTTTCTGATGTCTACCTGCACCTAACCTGCACCAGTGCGAGGACATGTTACAATGTATGACAACAACTGTTGAAAATAGTACAAAAACGTAAAAAAAATATTTACACTTTGAAAACTAAAACAAGGCCTACAAACAATTGACTGGGGCTAAACATGAGTTTCGGTGTTTTTACTAATAACAAAATCTATTTTTTGAATCGTGGAAGTTGTTGCATTTAAAGATATATTTAGATCTGGCTGTTGCATCGAGTCCTTTGAAATCTGCTGTACTTGATTTGATTTGAATGTGATATCTTGTTACGTAAAACATCATATGTAGAAGGTTTCATGACAAAGTGAACTTCATCTTCGATCGATTTGGAAAAAAATGGGCAAACCCTTTTAAAATAAGATCGTGGTGCGACTTGGCAGATTATGAATTTATGGCCATCGCACGCGAATTCGTTCCAAAAAGATCAGATGGTCAGGAAAGTCTGAGGCGCCCCCGTCGTTGTTGAGGGATTGTTGTAATGCCCTGATGTAGATGACCACCTTAATACCTCGTGGACAGAAGTCTGGTTTTGTGTCGAATATTCTTACTTTGGCCAGTGAGGTCGAATGTCCAGACCAGTCCATATGTATATGCATTAAACTTTCGATTTAGCTCGACAGTGCCTAGCCTTGAGTGATCTACTGCTCATCGAGTCACGTGTGTGATCTGTTTAATGTAACTGGTTATTGACAATTTGTTGTTTCATCCCATCTACAGAGGATTTTTATATAAAACACAGGTAGATGATCTGATAAGTCTGTAACGAGAAGACATGGTGTGTGCATGAATTATTGATAGCGTTTGGCATTATCTGTCTATTAATATAATTGTTCTAGCCATAATTCTAGGTTTTTCAGGTTTAGTATATAACAGTAGGGAAGAAGGTGCAAAAATACAAGGTGTTAAGAAAGTCAGAAGTTAAATAGTGGAATAGTATAGAGCTTTTTTTTTCTATTTTTAGAGGAGGATATTGTCACTTATATGAAAAGGGATTCGAACATGTTATCTTCTGACTGTAACACTAGATCATTTCGTTTAATGTAGTCAAGGCTCTGGTGTATAAAGATAGACACTCTCCTCCGCCTACTCTTTTTGATCTACAACAATGTGGTGAAACAGTGTCTGGTATGTCATAATGGTTTGTGGTAGGGTCGTTGAGCCAAGTTTCAGTTAGGCCAATGGCTAAAAAGTCATGTTGTAGGGTAGATAATAACTAATAAAGCTATGACGATTCCGTAGAAGTCTCCTTATGTTGAGGTGCAAATTGAAAAGGAGAGTTGGTAATTTTTTTTACACATAGTGTTAAATGATTGTTCAGAGTAATACTGACAAGTAATATTCGTAAAGTTGTTTAAAATTGCGTCTGGGTCCAAGTGTGTATTTTAATTCACTTTCGATCTATTTTCAACAAAAAAGAGTTTTAACATGTTAAATGAGGATAATCGGATATTTAAAAAATATCCGATTATCCTCATTTAACATGTTTGGAAATCTAGTTTGTTTTGTGTTGGTAATGTTTGACATACCCATGTTTGACATACCCAATTCATCAACCTCAAAATCCTATCAGTCAGTGGTCAGTAATTACACCATTTTCCCTAACAAGTACAATTAGCGTCATGTGATGCTATCGTATTTAACTACTAATGAACACCCACACACACGCACACACACAGACACACACACACACACACACACACACTTCCATGGAGCTCCGGAGGTGACCTTGACTGAAAAACGGCTCACTTTGACTTAAAAAAGCACCAGGCCGATTTCTAAGGCACATGAAATCAGATCTTACCACATGACGGTACGTCACACAGCTCCCATCTCGAGTTAGGATCCGTGGTAAAGCACCAGACTCCGAGTTCGCCGTCCGGGTTCCGGCAGTAGTTCCGCTCAAGCCCAGCCGATGGGTAGGCACCAGGTGTCTTGATGTGTTCATGGGGT
>NW_017804256.1:0-1917 GCF_001625305.1 Branchiostoma belcheri | reverse complement strand
TATTCTTTTATTTCTAAGCAGATTCTGTGGGGTAAAAGCGAGTCATTATTCCATATATTGTCGGGCTATATCCACTGACTAATCTCCAAGCAGATGTTTGGAGGAGGGGGGCTAGACAGTATCAAATTAGCCAGTCTGGGGAAATGGTTACAGACTGGCCAATTTAATACTTGGAGATTATCCATTGACCTCCTGCTTGGCTGGCCCATTATGCGATGGTTTAAACTAAGACACAGGAGACCAATGAATAAATATTATGTAGGCATCCAATACTAGTATTGCCTCATTTTCCCCACAGAATCTACTTGCAGGTTAAAGATTATTTTGTTTTCCACTTGGAGATTAAAAATTATTTTGTTGAGCTGATTTCGAGTTTGACGTTATTTATAATATAATTGCCGTACAAAATTATATCAGATTTGGCATAATTTGATGGTTTAGATTAGAATGTGAGAGTGGCAATATATTGACCTGTTAGCAAAGATAATGTCGGATGTTGTTAGTTAACATTAATATCAACACCACAAAAGAAAGATCAGTTATCCAGATGATGACACTAATTACATGTAACAAGTTACATGCTACATATCCTAAATCATACATGCATTCATTACCATATCTCTAGTAACAATATCAGTTTGAAAGTAACTTCAGTTTATCCAATCTATCGTGCTTGGGGCAGGCTGTCTTCGGGGCTCTAATAGTTTTCCCCCTGTCCAGCTCAACAGACCACCCGGTATATTTGAATGATATGCCACACATCAGGAGTTGATTCGCCCCTCCACAATCGAGCTTCAGCATCCCTGAAGAAAACCCGCCCAGCCACCTGGATACCAGGTTAGTGTGAAAGACTTTGTTGGTACTAGTTCTGTGGAATCACGCGGACCTGACCGGGTAGCGGATTCCAACTACCCTAGCTAGTTCTGCTTGTCAAATATGGTATCGGTATAGCAGCGGGATAACCGCCCTTCGGTGTGTTCACGCTAGCTAATTATAACTCAGCTTCTTCTGTCCAATTGCTAATTGCCAAAAAAAAAGAAAGTTAAGCTCATTATTGAATGAATGAAGACCTTTATTGTACATTTGTGTTCTACAGAACTAAGTACAGGTCGCATGGGTACAGAACATGAACATAACATATATGTATTACATACATATGGACATATAGGAATGTAAATAAATTTCTCTATTATTGAACTTCAGCCACCAAATTCCATCCACATTTTCAGAAAAAAAAGAAAATTGCAGAACCCAGTCGAAAAACATATGACTTGTTTGTCTTCCACCGACTTCAAAAAGAACTCAAACATAACTACATATTGTATTATAAGATTCATACCCCATTCATATACCTTACTAAGGCTTTGTACTAGTATGCGTACTAGTAACCGGTTGAAGGGGAAGAAGCTCGTCAAATATTCAGCAAGGGGAATAAGCTGGTCAAAACCCCATGCTCTGTACACTTGGGACAACCTCAGCTCCCCTATTCTATCTCCTGAGAAGAATGTTGCCTGGCCAATATGTAAACCTTTACTGCAGATTTTTCTTGCAGCACATTGTTTCTGATATAATTACACACCTTTATGATCTTGGTCAAGCAAGAAGACAACTGCCCTGTAGTACCTGTTGACTTAGCAGCTGGATTTCCTAGACCTAGTCTTTTGTCCCATTCTCCTTGAATATAGCCTTGAGTTTCCCAATGTATGAATCCACCCCCCACACAATCTCCACCACACACACACATATACCAGTGACTGTACATACTGACACACACACACACATACTACTGTACACACACGTGCGCGCGCACACACACACATACTATTGTAATGTACACACACACACATTATTAACTACTGTACATACACAGACACACATACTGTACACACACACATACGTTATACTACTGTACACACA
>NW_017804255.1:10264-23310 GCF_001625305.1 Branchiostoma belcheri | reverse complement strand
TCTATTATAATGTCGTCATTATAATAGCATTACTTATATGAGTGTAATAACTATTGACATGAAAATAGAAACAAACTAAAATAGCACTGAGAAAGACATGTTTTTGTTTAATTAGTTTGATTTTCGCAACTCTTTATTCAATAACCTTACCCATGTATTAGATCCTTTGTTTCGTTTGAGTTTGTATTTCTAGAATAGTTACTTCTACGAAAGAAAACGATTCCTAAAAAAGTTAGCCCGTACTGAAAAGTAAAATCCATCACATATGAAGAAATGAAACAATTTTGCATCATGCAAATTCTATGAAGGATGAAATTACCCCTGGGATTTCATACATTATAATTGCTTGCAAAACAAGCGATGATGATGTATGAAATACCAGAGCGTGGCGTAGCGGCAGAGTACGCGACTCCGAACCTAGAGGTCCCGGGTTCGAGTCCTGACATGCCACCGATCTTGTGCCCTTGGGAAAGGCACTTTACACGACTTTCCTCACTTAGCTCAGGTGAAAATGAGTATTGTCCTGTCATGTATTTGTCCCCTGTGTTGGTGGCGGCATTAAATATAAGTTGAAAAAACTTGAGTGTGCCATCACCACGTCTGGTGATTACATGTTGGAATAAAAAAAATACCAGGGGTATTTTCATCCTTAATAACATCCAAACCCCTCTCTTTAACTTTCTCGTATTTTAAAAAAAGAACATAACATAAACCTGTATGTACGTGCCACTATGATTATTTATACATAAGGTAAAATGTTAACGCATACAAAGACCATACTGAACCTATATATCCCCTGATTACATAGGAAAGTTTATTGCAAATACTTGCCCGAGGGCTAATTGCAGTTACAAACAACATAGAAAGAAATAAAATACAGTGGTATGTGAGACTACATGTATATCTACTTCTAACATTATACTATATGCTACAACATGACATGACACTAGTTTTACTGGGTTTGACTTCTTCTTTTTAGGCAATGGAAGACAAATTTACCCACTTCTTCTATAATATGTGGGTTCTTTGATTTTAGTAGTAAAATTGTTTTTTTTTGTGTGGTAAGGAATGGTGGGGAAGTAAGGCAGCATTTTGGACACAGTGGTAAATAGTTGATTTCTGATGTCGTCATAAAATGGACAGTTAGAGATGAAATGAATTTCGTCTTCCACTGCATTTGAGGAGCAATATTTACAAATTCTCTCCGACACAGGTAGTTTCATATATCGCCCTTTTTACACAAGATAAATATCACTGACCTCTATGATAAACATTTGTGGCAAGAATCAACATAAGTCCAAAATTTAACAGGTTTGCTGTCACAGTGTGAAATTTTACTTTATATTGACTAAAATAACTATCAAATTATATATGATGTACATACAGGAACTAAACGGTATACGGACACTAAAAGATGGTAATTTATGATATTTCATGTATCATATATTCGAAGCCACAATTGAACAGTGTTTCTCTAGCTCTCATTCTAAATTTGACCAAAATTTGAACAGAAAAATTCATATCTGGTTGGCCGAGTGGCGGTATGGGGTCATCCAATCATCAGATAGAGGCTCCGCGGATCAGTTACGGAAATTGTCTGTTGCTTGAATACTTATAAATCCATGGCAAGTGATTATTGTCCAGGATTTTGTTTGTAAATAATTTTGCCGTTATGTATCGTACCGGCTCAATTTGGTAGGGTAAAGGTGGACGAATCAGGATATAGGGACTGGTCGTCTGTGCAATTCAAAAGGAAATTTACAGTAATGGTTATTTAAATTATACAGCAGTATGTACTGGTTTTTTGGAGGGTAACAAAATCGCACGCAAAACGTGTTCTCCTGTGAATGAAATAAAGACCTTTGTACTTTGATCAAACCTTACACACTATCAATCCAATGCACCTTGTATGTGAGATGGTATGAATGAATTCACAATAAGCTTAATTTTAATGAAAGATAAGTTTAGGTAAAGATGACTAGAATTGCTGTTAATTTTGCATCATTGATGACAAAATATATATTTCTTAATTAAATCAAATCTAAAATTACAAAATGTAATATGTGATCTGTTTAATTTCGTATACACACGCCATGTGAATTGAAACATCATTTTCGGACCGCCCAACGTTCTTCTACTTATATATCTACAAAATGCACTAAATTAAAAGACGTTCCTGTCTTCCGAAAACAATGCAATTTCTATTTGAACACCATAAGCCCCTCCCCAATGTATATTAGAGCAACTCGGTCAAAATAAAAACAGAATGACAAGAATAGTTTAATAGAATAGAATAGATTAGATTAGAATAGCAGTTACCTTGTTCCTATTACCTGTTCACATATTGCATATTTACTTTTTATCCTGTATGTATACCAACGTTATTAGATTTAAGTAGAGATAGTAGGTTCGATAAATATATCGTACACGTAGACGTTCCTGTTAGCAAATAGTCTTATACATGTATCACCACATTTTCTTGTCAATGTCTGTATGCAATTAGCCCTCGGGCAGGAATTTGCAATAAACAACTTCTAATAAAACAGCAAACATGCCATCTAATGTCCATCTGGTCTTCCTACACCATAAATGCATCATTTATGCCATCATTGTCACTGTCATCAGAGTCTACCACCTCATACTCGAAATCATCATCCTTGTCAATGTCCACGTAGCTCTGAAAAAAAAAGAGACATGAAGGTCTTAGTTTCTGCATAGATGTACCACAAAATGCCTTTTGGGCAGGAAAAAAGTACTGTGACGTATTTATTTATTTATCTATTTATTTATTTATTTATTAGAGATGGGAGCCCGGTTCCAACTTCAGACATATTATTAGCCCTTTTCGCGTAATACGTACAGAGTCTTCAAGATGGCGCTCAAATTTGTTTGCATAAATGGTGTGTTTCGGTTATGATCTCTATTATTTTGCAGATATTACAGTATGCTAGATAGTTTTTATGTACATGCACACACGCCAAATAAAGCACGTATGCTGTATTTTTTTGTTGTTTGCAAACCGTAGTACCAAGTCTAGAACCGGCTGCCATGTTCTCAGTGACGGCAAAAGTATACAGAAGTGTGAATGTTCATGCTATTAACTAAATTGTAGAGATAATATGAACATATTGTATTTTTTTAGCTCTTGAACACCACAATTCATACTCACATGCTTATCGTCAATCATACTGTCTAGTTGTTTGACCAGATCGGTGAATGTCGGGCGGTCCTCTGGACAGGTCCTCCAGCACAGCAGCATCACCTGGTACCTATCAATATTTGACACGGTTAGTCAATCTTAATCAATATTTTGTAGATTTATCATATTGGCAACTTTAGAGCATAAAGCGATGTGTTAACCATTGAATCATGCATTCGTTCACATTGCAATTGTACTCCTTGTATCATTCAAATTGCGCCCGGGCATATAATGTTGTTCAATTCTAAGAAACATTTTGTAGATTCGATTTACTGATAAATTGAATAAGTGTAGTAAATAGAATAGCAATATGTTAATCTACAGTCTACAGAGATGTCGAGGGAACGTTACGGCTAACCATTTGGCGTCTAATTTGAAACACGTGGATTTTTGTAGAACTACAAAACATAAAAAATTAAGTCCTCATTTGCATAATTTGCATTTAATTATGTACAACTCTCTCTCAGCCACCTACATACCAAAAATGATGAAAATACGTTGTTCCTATCTGGACTTATTGGCTTTAAAAGTTTTTTTTACCAGAAACTAACCTGCAGTACCAGAACAAGCTGCTAGGGGGACCAAACTTACACCACTTATTCCTGACAGGAACCGGAAGTTCTGCTGCAGTACCAAGGTCATCCACCAGGAGGCCCATATTTGACCTTGACCTTCGTCTTCCTAAGACTTACCTGCATACCAAATATCATCACAATCCATAACGGCGTTATGAAGTTATGCTGACTACAAATGTGCGGAAACACACACACACACAAACACACACACACAGACGCACAAAAAACAATACATCCATTTTTCATGGAGGTAAAAACAGTAGTTACGTACAGGTCTGCCTCACAGTTTCTCGGTTTGGGCAGCCTGTATCCTTCACGCAGCCGCCTTAGGAGCAGTCTTGACTTCATTCCGCTGTACGGTGTTCCTCCTACCCGTTAATAATTTCATCAGGTTGGTACATTATTGAATATTAATTTTCTTTAAGTCACAACCATTCGTTTTACATCGGCCAACGTTAATTTCGACCGTCTGTCATCTTCCTCATAGCTATACTGACTGATTTACTGTGAACTGGTGCTATGTGTTACATGGTTCACTGTGCGCTGAAACTAGATGTTGCTGTAACAATGCAGTCCCAAGCGTAAAACAATTTTGACATACATAGGTATTGTTACAACATAGTAGCAGTGTTACATACAATGCCAAATGTAGTCGCAATACATGCTTGCGGTTAATTGATTGAATACATATACATGTCCATTGATGAAGGTGACACATAGTTACCAAAACCTTGGCTCATGTAAAACGAATGATTGTGAATAAAAGAACACTAATATTCAGGTGTTCCTCCTGAATGACTAAAAAGGTCATTTAAGTTCTTTGCCTATTGAAACTTTTGAAACTTTTATTTCAAATACCGCATAGCAGACAGAAGTCTGAATTGCGCTCGTTTTATAATAAACAAACTGTGGGTATTTACAGTTTAAAATTGTCCACATCAGTAAATTCCTAATTTCTATATACAACACATTGACATCTCTTAATTATTATTGTATCTGGCCTAAGCTCACGTCAATGAGATTCCTCCATGCCCCCTTTGTGTTTTTACCTCCGGGGGAGGAGACATCTTTCCGCGGAAGGGTTTTGTGAGAGATTTAGATTTTCATGTTCGCAGCTGTTTCTCGCGTTTGGATGGACGGATTCTTTTGGGACTCAGTGTATGTTTTGCTATTGGGCTGCAGATAATGCACGTTCTTTTGTTTTTATTGCATATGTGTTTTCGGGCGTGAAAATGGCGCCTTTTGGTGGCCCAAGAACACCCCTTTGAGCGTGAAAATGGTTGCGACCGTTGACCTTTGGCGTGTTTAGGATATTCTCGGTCTGGTCCACGTATATGACCCCTCGCACAGAGGGGTGCCCGGTCTTGATAAATTCTTTTTAAAACCCTAGTCCTGCAGCGCGCAATTGTTGTTGTGCACAAAATTCAACACCATCAACTATACATAACAAACAACATATAAAAATATACAATAAAAAGCCCGGAGGTATAAAATCTCAGATTTTACTTGTTTCATACTAAGCCATAATGATACTATCATAATGGCACACATACAGATCGTTGTGGTGTAGTTAGCGTGACAACTATATTTGTTTTTTGTTCCTTCTTACCAAGAGTGACGATCTCCCAAAGCAGAATCCCGAAAGACCACCTGAGTGGAATACAATAAAAGATGTTTCAGTTAAAGTTAATACAAGTAAATATATTTGTTTTAAATTTACATATATACATTTACATATATAAATTTGTGTTAATCATGCTATATGAATCACATCATTTGTCATATTACTTCATGCCTGTATTTATCTATGTATTTACGTTTTATATTCCTTTCCATCTAATTCATATATTTTATATATTATCTATCTATCTATCTATCTATCTATCTATCTATCTATCTATCTATCTATCTATCTATCTATATATATCTAGAATCAATCCACCTGAAATATATAGTCAGAGAGAGACAGAAAAAAAAGAGATACAGACATAGATATGGGTAGATATTACATGTATTCAAACATACACGTCGCTCTGTGTTGTGTAGATCCTCAAAGTCAGTGCCTCTATCGCAGTAGAGCGGAAAGGGATGGCTCTCTGAAATATTAAAAAAACCTGGAGGTTGCATCAAATGTACATGTACATCATTTTTTTACCCGTCAGCTATAAAACAATACGTAATTCATAGTTACATTCATCTTATTTCTTTTTTTTCTATGATATGGCCGGGTCCTCAGCTTAGCAGAAGTGCAGAATAACATTTCCTATACGTTACGCTTACGAGTAGTACTGAGATGGGCACTGACTTTGTGTTGGCTGTTCCACTACTTGACTGTATCAGGGATAATTGTTTTGCGACAGGAGGAAGTGCACAAAGGGCTCAGGTATACGTAGTTGGTTGTTCACTAATACTGGTGCACCTTGGTAGTACATCTGGGGTAGAAGTAAAAGGGCCCTAACATAACGAATCTGGACACTGTCCAGTGAATCTTTTACGATCCTGATTTTCCTTCTTTGTATAACGTCTAACGAGCTAAGGGATGTCCTAGTCATCAGAACAATATATACCTTTGACGTTTGTTCATAGATGCCATCCCCACGCGACAGTCCGAAGTCAGCAACCTTGGCGATGAGACTGTCTGTGAGGAGGACATTTCTGGCCGCCAGGTCACGGTGGATAACCTGTCAAAAACACCATGCATATGTCAAAAACAACTTTGGACTCATTAGGAAATAAAGACTAAGCTTTAACTTCCAACACTTTGACTACAGAATTGGGACTTACCCCAAATTTTCGGTTGACTCCATCAACCTTGTTCACGGAATGGACCCGTACGTCTACTCTTGGAACGTGACGTTAGAGACACGTGACCGTAGAAGCGGGTCATACGTGCCACATAACTTTGGACTCAGTATTTCATCTGGTTTAATTTCAACTTTTTTCAATGCCTGTGGCAGTTTTCAGCTGACTATATGGCAACAACATCAATGATTAACCTACATGTGTAACTATTCTTCACTCTTCACTTTACACTTCACATGTGTTTATCTATAGATCACTAGTCGGGCGTTATGTCACTGTCACCTCCGAGTGAAAAGCGGATCGTTAATCCTATGGGCGATGTAAAATTGTAATACAGGACGTGTACCGATTTGAATTATAATTTACTATTTAATGCTTTGATAAATTTATCATTTATCTATTCTTACCTCGCTTCATCTATATGTCTTTTCGACCTATTGGGGCACCTCCAAATGAAATAGCAGTTTCCCTTATCTTTTGTGGCCTTGTGATCTCATTATGTTTACCGAAGGAAAACATATTATTTTTGCTCAGTTTCCTCTTCCTCCTCTTCTTCTCCAAACACTAACCTCTGACATGGCCAAAATAAATGACCTGATATGTTCACGTCTGTCACCGTGGTAACTGGTGTTGGGTTACATAATGTTACAACACTTTTCTTATAGTAGGAGGGATTTAGACTCCTGTCTGACCATATATATGAATGTATTTGAGTAATAATTAACAGAGAAGACCATGTGCCAAGGTAACATTATGCATTTGCTTTGCAAATGTCACCTTTCTAGTTTTGTTCCTTGTTTCCTACGTGAACAACAGCAAAGAACTAACTGTGACATACCTCCTTGCTAGACAGATGGGCCATACCAGTTGCCACGTCGCAGGCAATCCGCAGGAGCTGGACAGGTGACAGGGTGGACACGGTCAGGGCGCCGGAATCCGACCGGTTTCCGGGGTAAGCTTGTTCCCTCCCTTTCTGCACCCGGGAATTCCTCAAAACGTTCAACAGATCACCATTGGCGGCCATTTCAAGAGCCATGTACTGTTGACCTGGATTGAACAAGTTATGATTATTCTTTTAACCACTTATCACCATCTTTTAAAATAACTTATATGCTTGACATAGTTTTAGACACAATGCAATGTTAAATTGGGCATATTAAGTGTATAGTTGAAAGAAAGGTCTCAAAGAAGTCCTTTATATAATGATAATAACCTTATTCATGCCCTATCGGGCTAAGTACAGGTGAACAGATGAAAAGGTACGTAATATACATGTTTGTAGTACAAACAGCTCTAAAGCTACACTAATACGTGCCCAGTTTTACAAACATGTATTTCCTACTATGTGATGCTGATGTAAGGCAAGACTGTCACGGTCAAGTTCTTGCTTTGACCCTTGTCCTGCGGAGCACAACAATTGTTGTTCTGCACATACAGTACCATCTATATAACACCCTGTATAGGTACGATTTGGGGGTATTTCTCATGGACATAAGTACATTGGATCTAATTAGGCCATGTTGATTTGATTATATGGATGACATCCTCCGGGAGCCCCAAAACTGATGCGCGCGTGCGAATAAAAAAAAAGTTTTGCCAAAAAAAAGTTCTTTTTATTATGAAATCTACGTGGTCATGGGGGTTGAGCAAATGGCACAAAATATGGTTTGGCGAATAATCTAGTCTTCAAGTTTATTTCTTTACAATTTCGTCTTTTTTCGTTTGATTTTGGCATTCTACGACATTGGTATAGTTTTTATTAATTTTTTTTGTAACTTATGGTATATTTTTGCTCATTTTGCAACTGTTTTGTACGATTTATAGTATGGTTGAAAACTTTTTTTTTTGGAAACGGCCGAAAATTCATGCGCGCGCGGATGTCATCCATATAATCAAATCAATATGGCCTTATGCACCAGTGCATAGGCATTCGGCCTCACCCTGGTAAATGCAGACCCCGAGCAGGTTGATGATGTTGGGATGATACCCGACATGGCGCATGATGTCCACCTCCTGCTGGAAGTCCTGCGTACTAGCATCATCTGCACCATCTGTAGAACAAAGGCAGGGAGTTCTCAACTAAGAAATGTTGTTACCTCCATGAAAAATGGAGGTATTATTTTTGGCGTGTCTGTGTGTGTGTGTGTGTGTGTGTGTGTGTGTGTGTGTGTGTGTGTGTGTGTGTGTTTGTGTTTCCGCACATTTGTAGTCATCATAACTTCATAACGCCTTTATGGATTGTGATGATATTTAGTACGTTGGTAGGTCTTAGGAAGACAAAGGTCAAGGTCAAATATGGACCTCCTGGTGGATGACCTTGGTACTGCAGCAAAACTGCCGGTTTTTGTATCTTTTGTCAGGACAACAGATTTGATGAAATGTAATCATTGAGGACATGTTGAAATGAAAAATGACAAAGCAAGCCCATATTTCATGGAGGTATGAGATCTTGGAACTCTTGTTAACACTCATATACATATACAGATGTGATGCAGAGTGCGAAGAACAGAAATGGATAGAGGACGTTCATGTTGAAAGCGACCATATGGTGACCTCCCAAGATGAGCGCGGGGCAAAGTGAAGGTATGAGAGTGAGTTAGTCTGAGAGAGAACACATATTTCTTACCCCTCCCCTAATTCTGAACTGAACTTAGGCCACAGCAAGTAAATTTTATGGATGACATCCTCCGCAGACTCCAAATCTAATGCGAGCGGGCGAAAAAAAAACAAGACGGGACGAAAAAAACAAGGTTCCTACATTTTAAAATTTTGACTCAATCATTGTACAAATGGTTTTTATTCAGTGGGAACATCACATATTCACTGCCAGCATCACATATCACTGCATCAAAGTAAGAAACAAAACATTAGATCAGAGCCTTTTCTTGTCTCCTCTCTTCATAATTATCTGGCATACACCTTCCGACATGGCTACAGACATTTTTGCCCCTTTTCGGCATGTTGACCACTGTCAGAAGGCAACAAAAAATTTTTTTTTTTTTAAATCAGGCGAAAATTAATGCGCGCGCTGATGTCATCCATAAAAATTACTTGCTGTGGCCTTATCGCAATTATCAACAGAAACATTTATCCAGAGGCGTTAAAACGTAAAAAGTATCGCAGGTGTGATACTTGCCATGTCAATATCTACCTTTACTGGGCCCCTTTTGTGACCGCTTTAGTGTGACCGACAACGTGAACAATAGTCTGTTCTCAAGCACTGCATGGTGATCGTTAGTCAAACTAGAATATTGCTTAATCAAGTGATATAACGTTACATTTCTTGTAATGACAGAAGCACAGCGTTAAAGTATTGACTGGAGTATTTACGTTAAATAAAAGCAACACTGGTTGTAAAAAGTTGTAATTTTTTCTTCTGTTTTATTGCGTGCCAACATTCTTCCCCGCGCCTGACAATGTAAACAGCCCAGGGCCTTAGTAACAGTGTATGTTACAGATGACTGACCAGTAGAAAACAACAGTTGTCGTACAATGAACCCTGTACGTGGCAGTTATCTTGTGGTTGCGCTACTTGTCTGGGCACAAGACCGCGCTAACTGTGATATCACTGCTGGCTATATAACTGTCGTTATTTGCTGTCTCTAATCAATAACCCTCACAATGTTAATAAGTTGACTTGCCTTGTACTTTCTAAGTTTATTTATTTGTTTCTCAAATTGTATTATGTGATTTGATTACCTTTTGTATTGTTTTGTCATTTTATTGGTATGGCGGCTTTGAAAAGGTGTTTCATGTCAGAAACACCTGTTTCGCCATGCCATCCACAGTGCATATTGTACGTGGTAAAACTTAATAAATGAATAAATAAATAAATAAATGAAGACAGCACAGATGAAATGAGAGATGTAGAGTGATGTTTTCGCTTACGTTTCAGTATTTTGATGGCAGATGGAATCCTCTCCCCATCGACTATGACTGTTCCCTTGCGGACCTCACCAAAGTGACCTGCTCCAAGCAGCTTGGAGGTAAGAGAGATGTCATCCCACGTCAGGTTCCTGTTGGTAATTGCCATAATCTTCAGAGGGATATGATGAGGAGGCTGTAGTGCAAGTAGGCAAATCAAAACTCAAATGAAAAGTTAATAAAAAGATTTCAAACTTCTAAGTTTTCGTGGCTTTTAGGTTCACAGAGCTCTGGAAAATGTTTTTGGTTTTCGTGAAGTGCTGAAACTGTGGAGATGCTTGTAGGGCTGTCGACATAATTTTAACTTGGTAATCACATCACTTTCCGATTTCCTGAATATGTCACCTACTTACTCTCACCTAGCTTATATTTGAAATGATCAAGGTCAATTTAGGATGACTAGACCTGAGTCACCCCAAGCCCACAGGAGGCACTCACCGCAGAGAAGGACAGTAACTGAAAGCCAGCAGCCCAGAAGCCGTGAGCAAGTTAGCAGAGCAGAGAGACAAGCCCATCCAGTTAAAGACAGGATAAAGTGGCCTAAGATGAGCGATACGAAAGCATGGGAGCATCTAGATGCGGACCTCAACCAAGTATTAGAAGCATCTCTAGCTGGAGCCGTAGAGCGTAAAGTCGAGTCCCTAACCGCAATAACGTACAACCTAGCTAGGGAGCGGTTTGGGGTGGAGGAAAAGAAGAAGAAGAGTCAGCAAACTACCAAGCAGCCCAACAGAAGGGAAAGAGAAATTCGGCAGTTAAGGAGAGAAATCAAGGCACTAAACAAGAAGTACAAGAGAGGGCCGGCCAGCGAAAAGGAAGGTATCAAGCAGTTAACGTGCCAACTAAGAGAGCGGCTATGTAGATTGAGAAGGGCTGAGAATGTTAGGAAGCAGAGAAAGCAGAGAGCAAACAAGAGAGCCCAGTTCGTCAGAGATCCGTTCCGGTTCACAAAGTCATTGTTGGGAGAAGCGAAGTCAGGTAGACTAGCCAGTGGCAAAGAAGAAGTAGAAGAGTTTCTGAGAGAGGCACACAATGATGAGTTGAGGCACGAAGCTCTAGAGGAAAATTCGAGAATCAAGCCAGTGCCAGTACCAACCAAACCTCTGGATACAAGTGAACCAACGTGGAAGGAAGTTCAAGATGTGGTTAGGAAAGCCAGAGCAGGGTCAGCTCCTGGCCCTAGCGGGATCCCTTACAAGGTCTACAAGAAGTGCCCTTTGCTCCTGCGCAGATTGTGGAGGCTTCTACGACGAATATGGGGGAAGGGAGTCATTCCAACAAGCTGGAAGAGAGCAGAGGGGTGCTTCATCCCGAAGGAAGTAGACTCCTCCGTCATCAACCAGTTCAGAACAATTTCGCTCCTGTGCGTTGAATGCAAGATTTACTTTTCTGTTCTGGCTAGAAGACTTGTGACCTACATAACTGAGAACCAGTACATAGACACGTCTGTGCAGAAGGGAGGAATCCCGGGTTTCTCCGGTTGTCTGGAACATACGGGTGTGCTAACCCAGGTGATAAGAGAAGCCAAAGCAAACAAGTCGGACTTGACAGTGGTATGGCTGGACCTGGCTAATGCGTATGGTTCTATCCCTCACGGCCTTATCCAGGTGGCGCTGGACCACTACCATGTCCCAGCAAGCGTCAAGGGCATGGTCACCAGCTACTTTGGAGGGATCCAGCTTCGCTTTAGAACAGCTGACTTCACAACACAGTGGCAGAACCTGGAGAAGGGGATTGTGACAGGGTGTACTATCTCGCCAATTCTCTTCATCATGGGAATGAATCTACTGATAGATGCGGCAGCTACTAAAGCAAAGGGCCCCAGGATGAACTCTGGTTCAAGGCAGCCACCAATAAGGGGGTTCATGGATGACATCACTCTTACTACTGTCACCCATGTAGAGGCAAGATGGATGTTAGCAGAGCTAGACTATATGGCAACATGGGCAAGATGAGGTTCAAGCCGAAGAAGTCAAGGTGTATGATAATCAAAGAAGGGAAGTAACAGCAGGTTCAAGTTAGAAGTACAAGGAGAACCCATTCCATCCATAGTGGAAACCCGATCAAGTGCTTAGGGAGTGGTTTGACGATTCACTAACAGACAGACACAACGTTGATAGCACCGTGCAGCAGACCGAGGAGTGGTTGAGAAGGATTGAGAAATCGGGTCTTCCAGGGAAGTTCAAGGCTTGGTTGTATCAGCACGGGTTGCTGCCGAGACTGATGTGGTTGCTCACGGTGTATGAATTACCGTTGTCCAGGGTAGCAGAGATCGAGAGGAAAGTCAACGAACACCTCAGGAAGTGGTTGGGCATACCCCCGAGCTTCACCGCGGTAGGCCTGTACACGAAGTCAGGACAGTTACAGCTTCCCTTGTCGTCAGTGGTAGAAGAGTACAAGGTTGCCAAGTGCAGAACAGTTCTCCTGTACAGTGATTCGCAGGACCAGAAAGTCAGGGAGGCAGGAGTAACAACCAGGGCAGGCAGAAAGTTTAAGGCCAACGAGCTCGTCGCACAAGCCAAGAGTATGCTGTTGATAAGAGACAT
>NW_017804255.1:0-6455 GCF_001625305.1 Branchiostoma belcheri | reverse complement strand
CGCAGAGCCAAGGCAGTGGAGTTATCGTCCCAGGGGGCATGGACGAGATGGAACCTACCTAGTAGGAAGCTGACTTGGGCCGATGTGTGGAAGCTGGAGCCCTTCAGAATCTCCTTCTTGCTCAGGTCTGTTTATGACACTCTTCCCTCTCCGGCTAACTTATGCAGGTGGAACCTGAGGGAGGACCCAGCATGCAAACTGTGCGGTGAGAGGGGCACGATGGCCCACATCCTTTCTGGTTGCAAGGTTGCCCTCGCCCAAGGGCGCTACAGATGGCGCCATGACAAGGTGTTAGCAGTGATAGCAGAACTTCTTGAGCAGCAGAGGAGGAAGAAGCGCCAGGATAGGCCCAGACCAGATCTAGCAATGACCTTCGTGAGAGAGGGAGAAGTGAAACCGGCAGTAGGAAGAAGGGATAACAGCATCTTGCAGAGAGCGAAGTCATGGAGCTGAGGGTGGACGTTAGGTAGGAGAATGCACTTCCCCCACGGTTGTTCAAACGAACTTGCGTCCTGATGCTGTCCTGTCATCTGAAGACGGGAAGAAGATCGTCATGATCGAGTTGACTGTTCCCTGGGAGGAAGGTTGTGAGGAAGCCAACGAGAGGAAAAGAGCAAAGTACCAAGACCTGCTGCAGCAGTGTAGGGACAAAGGTTGGCAGGCTTGGCTGTTCCCAGTTGAAGTAGGGTGTAGGGGTTTCCCAGCACAGTCGGTGTGGAAGATGCTGTCAGCTGTAGGAATAACAGGAAGAGACAAGAAGGTAGCAGTGCGCAAGATGGGCGAAGCAGCAGAAAGGGCGTCATGCTGGCTTTGGTGTAGGAGAGAAACAACAAGCTGGAAACCGGGAGGAGCGGATGAGCAGTGACTTGGCCAACACTGCTGGGCCCGGCAGCCAGAGGGTGTAACGGAGTAGGGCCCGAAACATCCAGTGACAGCTGTTCCGTCTGAAGACATCCAGCTCCTCTAAGTGACAGCACTCCTCTAACCAAGGTAAGAGGAGTTTCCAAGCATCTTGATGTATTTCCAAACCAGAAGTAAAAGCATTTTTCATGTAGTTTTACTTTTGGGGTGCAAATGGTCGAACGGAAGTACATATAGGTAAAGATGTTCATTGTAGGGATCATACGCTTTATTTTGATAGTCGTGCAAGCTTGGTCTACCAAAAGTGTAGATAGAAACCAAGATCTATTTTAGTATAAATATACTCGATGGGTGCGATGTATGATGCCATATAGATATGGTGTAACATAATAAAACATCGACCTCATTGTTTCCCAAGTCTTGAATGTTCGCGTCGTGGTTCGTTTCTGTTTGGCCGGTTACCGCTTCAGCTCCATCCCGCTCACTGTGTCCCGTTTGCTCTTAAAAATAATACCATAGATCTTGTAACTATTGTTATTTGGAAGGTAAACACTAAATTTGATTTTCCACCGGTAATATAGCATAGGGTGGCATATTTTTAATCAAATTGTAACGAAGCGAAGATGAATTCACAATTCCCGCTTTACCTTACGACAGTATGTTATAGCTTGCATAATCAGAAGGGTTCATTGAGGTTTTCGAGATACCCAGAAGCTCGCCAACTTACCAGTGATGGCTACAAATGACGCATTGACGTATCCGGTCGCGTTTGACGACGTTTCTTCCGGTGAAGGTGTTTGGCCGGTTACCGCTTCAGCACCATCCCGCACAGTGTGTCCTGTTTGCTCTTAAAAATGATACTACAAGTCTTGTAACCATTGTTACTTGGAAGATAAACACTGAATATGATTTTCCAACGGTTACATAGCATAGGGTAGCATATTTATTGAATTAAATTGTAACGAAGCGAAGATGAATTCCCAATTCCCGCTTTACCTTAGTGTGTTATAGCTTGGATAAGGCCACAGCAAGTAATTTTTATGGATGATATCAGAGCGCGCATTAATTTTCGCCTGATTTAAAAAAAGAGATCATGTTGCCCTCTGACAGTGGTCAACATGTCAAAAATAGGCAAAGATTATATGTGATGTTCCCACTGAATCAAACCCATTTGCCCAATGATTGAAAACTTGTATTTTTCAAAGTTGTTTCGGTGACAAATAATGGATGTTGTAATGACTGACAGTAAACACAATATACAATAGGTATCATTCCTTGTTAAACAAAGTTTAAAATGTAGGAACTTGTTTTTTCGGGGAGGCGCCTTGTTTTTCTTCGCCCTATAGCATTAGATTTGGAGTCTGCTGAGGATGTCATCCATAAAATTTACTTGCTGTGGCCTAAGCAGAAGAGTTCATTGAGGTTATTAAGATATCCAGAAGCTCGCCAGCTTACCCGTGATGGCTACAAATGACGCATTGACGTATCCGGTTGTGTTTGACGACGTTTCCTCCGGCGAAGGTGTTTGAGCTCGTTTCTTTTCTCGCCTGTCATTAAATGACCAACAAAGATGACACAAGTTTGCATCTTTCTTGAAAGTTCATTTGTGTTGGTAGAAGTCATTATGAAACAAGTTTGAACTGTAATGGCCTACACAAAAAAAAAGGACTCACCCAAATTTTCAACTGTACAACTCCAGTCTTTGTCAAGGAATGAGCAATCCACCGCTTCCGTGACGTCACGTAGATAACACACGTGACTCCGTCAGCAGTGGATCATAGGTTACACCTTTTTGCATTTAAAGATGCTTAAGGGATTAAAGAGGCCATCTACATTAGGGCATTACAACCATACCTCAACAGAGACGGGGGGCGCCACAGACTTTCTACAACCTATATCCACTGCTGACGGAGTCACGTGTGTTACCTGCGTGACGTCACGGAAGCGATGGATTGTTCATTCCTTGACAAAGACGTACAGTCAAAAATTTGGGTGCGTCCAATTTTTTTGTGTTGGCCATTACCGTCATAACTTTGGATCTAGTCTTTCAGTCCAGTTGATTCGACATCATTTGAAACACTTATGATTACAACAACTGAAATCACAAATGTCACGCACTAAGGAATGACGAACTAAGCCTAACCTGCTAGTAAAGAGCATAACCGCGACCTGTATCATTGCAATTAATGATAAAACTCCACCTCCAACTGCAGCGAGAACAGCCGTCAGGGATTGACCTGCAAACAAAATAAGCCATTATCGTTACTATATGCAATGGCAGGAACAACTGAACGTGGGAACATAGGAACTTAAACTGTCTCTATTATCCTCTTGTCTGGATGGCAATTCTTTTTAGTTTTAGTACTAAAAGTACTGTATCTCCGTCGCTTCCCTGCCAAAATGGGCACGCGGATATTCTATCTGATGATGATGTCCATGGCCCGTCGCCCGCGCGGTGGAACGCTGCTGTAGCTGATTTAGCTAACCAACCCGACTATTCAAATCGATAGTGATAGAATATATTGGAGCCTTTTTTTTTACAGGAAAACGGTTGAGAAACCGTACTAAAGCTGATAATCCTGCAATGAAAATCACTAATTGCCAATGTTGTTTCTTTTAGTTTTGAACGAATGACATTTTATTGATCATTTTTGGGAGGGGGGGGGGGTAATTTAAGGCTGGATGTTGTAAAAGTCGTTTGAATTCCCATTTGATAAGCCGATTCCCATTTGTGTGAATGACTGACGTTTTTATTTGAAGCTATGGAAGAAGTCGTATTTTGATTGGGTTGGATGTCAATTTTGTGATAATTATTTGATCAAGGCCCTGATCACCGTAAACCACGACCCTGTTTATGCAGGCCTTTGCTGGCGAAAACCTTATACTCTACTGAGTTTTACGCTCTAATTGTTGGGTTATTAGAACCGCTGGAGTAAAACAGTTATTCAACAGTTAATTAATCATGCAAAATCCAATCATACTAAAAATGTAGAAGTGTTGACTTTTAGAAGTCGATCATATTTTTTGTCATGAACAGTAGTACACCAATAGTGTGCATGCGTTGCATCTAAAGGATTTAAATTGGGCTAGTGCACTACAAAAGGCCAACGAAGGTAGATTATTTCTATATCTCTGAAATACCTGGTACTGCTGCAATACTGCTGTTTGGACTGTGACTTGAAGTCCCAAGACTTGGAACTGCGGTGCTATAATGTACTTCTGTGGATGGGTACAAGTGGGATGACGACGTGGTTTCTGCAGCGCTTGATGTCAAGGTGGTTGCAGAGGTTGTAACTAAAGGTGATGTTTCTGGGCTTTTTGTAGTTGTCCGCGTGGTTTCTGCAGCACTTGATGTCAAGGTGGTTGCAGAGGTTGTAAATAAAGGTGATGTTACCGGGCTTTTTGTAGTTGTCCAAGGGTGGCGCGTTGTTGGTAAGCTTGTCGTGGGCAACTCTGAAAGAGAACACATATACGTTTTAGGTTTTTTTCACAATATTAATATTTTGTGGCAGTTCGTGGTAGAAAGTGACGAAAAGGTTTCAAAGGTTCACATTTCTCATCGTCTCATGACAAAAATGGCTGCAGTTTGTGCTGTGGGAGAGTTTGTCGTCGGTAACTTTGGAAAAGTACATTTTGGCTGTAACATACTTTCATGACAGTAAATAACAACTATACAGTACAATTATAATTTTCTTGTTCTGTGGGACATTTGAATAAATTTAACTTTGCGGTAACGTTACTATTTGAGTATCATAACAATGAACGTCACTTATTATAATTTTCTTGTTCCTTGTGACATTTGAATGAATTTAACTTTGTTGGCATTAAAGGAAATTTCCCAGTCCCCAAAGTTGAAAACCGTCTACTTATTCTAAATTAAACTAAAGTTAAGATTTAAGTTCGTTTTGTGACGAAGAACTCCCCGTTTAACTTTTTGGGGCATCATGTTTAGTTTTTTGTGTCAAAGTTTTGTCATAAATTACCTTCTACTCCGAGTAGTTCAATCCGTAGTCTTGGAGCCCCAGAAAACGTTCGCGGGTTCACAACTATAACCCGGGTGAGGATGTAGGAAGTGAAGTTCTGTTGAACAATCGTCTCGTTGTCAAAATTTCCAGTAAAAATCTGAGAGAAAAAATGGATCATCGATTGAAAACCAAATAGTCCACACATAAGCCGTTCATAATATCATCCTTGTATGTTTTGAAGATGGCAGAAACAAAATTTCAGAAAAAGGAGGCGAAACATTACTCAAAAAAATAATTTCATCTTCATCATGGTCTGGGGCGGAGTATAATGAAAGACAGTGTTTACCTTGGGGTTCACACCATCTTCCGAGTAGCCAATCAGTTGTGGTGAGCTGTCCGTCTGGTATAAGATCCTGAACGTCTCGACGTAGCCATCTCCCTGTCCCTGGGTCTGGATACCGAAAACGTAATACATTTTCTCTAGGTCCACGGCCAGGTACCGTACTACATCTTGCCCAGCCAGCTGCCAGGCTCCATCGCCGTTCAAGCGGCCCCTGTACGACTCGGACCCGTTTAGTTGCGATGAAGCAGTCATTTGATCATTTCGTATAATGTTTTTGTCCTGTACACCTATTGGTTGGTACACAACGTTTACTCCGAGTAGTTCAATCCGTAGTCTTGGAGCTCCAGAAAACGTTTCCGGGTTCACAAGTATATACCTGGCGTGGATGTAGGAAGTAAAGTTCTGTTGAACAATCGTCTCGTTGTCAAAATTTCCGGTAAAAATCTGAGAGAAAAAAGTGGATCATCGATTGAGAACTAAATAGTCCACACTTAACTCAATGTCGAACAAGCCGTTCATAATACGTATTATCGTCACATGTTTTGACGATTTAACAAAATGGCAGAAAAAGAAGCAAAAAGGGGAAGGAGGCAAAACATTAGTAAAAAAATAATTTCATCTTCATCATGGTATGGGGCGGAGTATAATGAAAGACAGTGTTTACCTTGGCGCTCACACCATCTTCCGAGTAGGTAATCAGCTCTGTTGAGTTTTCCGGCTGGTATACGAATCGGTACGTCTCGACGTAGCCATCTCCCTGTCCCTGGGTCTGGATACCGAAAATGTAATACTTTTTCCCTAGGTCCACGGCCAGGGCCTCAAATTCCTGTTGTCCAGTCGGCTGCCAGGCTCCATCGCCGTTCAAGCGGCCCCTGTACGCCTCGGATCCGGTCAGTTGGGATGAAGCTGTCATCAGATCATCCGGAATGATGGTGCTATTCTGTACCCCAATGGGTTGGTATACTCCTGATGGTCTCTCTGTCAATGCAGTACCAGGCTTGATGTACACTGGAATGATGCATTGTATTTTAATTCTAATAATAACAACTCTGCCTTTTCACAGAACACGGAAACGGTAAAAAAAGAAAACATGAGTAGCTCAGTAGGCAAGTGCTACTCTCCAAGCATACGTTATCTTGGAAGATTCGCCAAAATATTACATAATATACAGGGCGCTATATAGGTGGTACTGTATGTGTAACCAATATATATATGGGGTCAACAGAACCCACTTGAGGTATAATTTCTTTAAATGTAAGACAAAAAACAAGCCTGCGAAGAAAGAT
>NW_017804254.1:1961730-2031453 GCF_001625305.1 Branchiostoma belcheri | reverse complement strand
AAAAACAAACCGCGAAGAAGAGCCTTAAAGGACACGGTTTTTAAAGCATCTCAATTTTTTTTGCTAGCTTCAAAGCTTTACCGTGGTAGGTTGTTGGCTTGTCTGCAGCGTTGTCAATATTGTAGTTGGCTGTGTGGTCGCTAGTGTGGATTCGTCGGTTGTCTTCTGAGTGGGCAAAACAGTTGGGGACATCGTTGTTCTAAGACTTGTAGTTAATGACGTAGTCTGTTCCTACATTAGAAGTTGAAAAAAATTCATGTCTTTATAATATACCGTTTGGATAATTGTAGACAAGATATACAGACGAAATTCATAATGGAAGATTGGGGGGGGGTCTTAAAAACAAACCGCGAAGAAGAGCTTAAAAGGAAACGGTTTTTAAAGCATATAATTTTTTTTTGCTAGCCTCAAAGCTTTACCGTTGTAAGTTATAATGAAATTGTCTAAAAAGACTAAAAAGAGTTTTGTATTTTTAAGAGGAGTTCCATTCTGTTTTGTAGTATTACCGTTGTAGGTGGTTGAGTTGTTCGTCGCGTTGTTGATAATGTACTGGGCTCTGTGGTCACTTGTGTGGATTTGTCGGTTGTCGATAATGTAGTTGGCTGTGTGGTCATAAGTGTGGATTCGTCAGTTGTCTTGTGTGTAGTTATAACAGTTGTAGGCATTGTCGTTTTATAACTTGTACTCAATGTCGTTTGCCTCTGCAGTGAATTAACAAAAAGACCAGGTATACGTCAAAAACGTTGTTAATGTCGTAAACAAGAACATCAGTTGCAATTCATGCTGAATGGGGGCGCGCAGTTTGTAAAGAAAGTTATAATCAAACTGTCTGAAGCAAACTAAAAAGAGTTTTGTATTTTTAAGAGCAGTTCCATTCTGTTTTGTAGTATTACCGTTGTAGGTGGTTGAGTTGTTCGTCGCGTTGTCGATAATGTACTGGAATGTGTGGTGACTAGGGTCGTAGTTAATGACGTAGTCTGTTTCTACATTAGAAGTTGAAAAAAAACATTAATGTCTTTATAATATACCGTTTGAATAATTGTAGACAAGATATACAGCCGAAATTCATAAAGGACGCATCTCAATTTTTTTTGCTAGCTTCAAAGCTTTACCGTGGTAGGTTGTTGGCTTGTCTGCAGCGTTGTCAATATTGTAGTTGGCTGTGTGGTCGCTAGTGTGGATTTGTCGGTTGTGCTCTGTGTAGGTAAAATAGTTGGGGACATCGTTGTTCTAAGACTTGTACTTAATGACGTAGTCTGTTCCTGCATTAAAAGTTGCATAAAGACGTTCATATATTTATCATATACCGTTTGGATATTTGTAAACAAGAGATGCAGCCGAAACTTATAAAAGAATATTCAATCTTAAAAATAAACCGTTTAAAGAAGCTCAATGGGAGATGATTTTAAAGCACCTCGATTCTGTTTTGTTGCTAGCTTTACCGTTGTAGGTAGTTGGCTTGTCCGCAGCGTTGTCAATATTGTAGTTGACTGTGTGGTCGCTTTTGTGGATTGGTCGGTTGTCCTCATTGTATTCAATTCAGTTGTGGGCTTGAGTGTGGATTCATCAGTTGTCTTTCGTGAAGTTGAAATAATTGTGGACCTTGTTGATTCATGGCTTGTACATAATGCACTCTGCATTTGCATTGAATAAAGAGGAAACGTTTATGTTTGTGTCGTGTACGTTGATATCATCATACTTGTAAGTTGTAGCAATCTTTCATGTTTTTATCATGTACCGTTTGCAGTTGAAATTCATGAAGGAGGATTTTTGGGGGTTCTCAAAAACAAACCTTGAAGAGGAGCTTGAAAGGAGACGTTTTTTAGAGCACTTTAATTCTTTTTGTTTGCTTGCTTTACCGTAGTAGGTAGTTGAGTCGTCCGTAGCGTTGTCGATACTGTAGTTGGCTGTGTGGTTGCTTGTGTAGATTGGTCGGTTGTCCTCAGCGTAGTCAGTTCAGTTGTGGGCATGAGTGTGGATTCATCAGTTGTCTTTCGTGAAGTTGAAATAATTGTGGACCTTGTTGATTCATGGCTTGTACTTAATGCACTCTGCATTTGCATTGAATAAAGAGGAAACGTTTATGTTTGTGTCGTGTGCGTTGATATCATCATACTTGTAAGTTGTAGCAATCTTTCATGTTTTTATCATGTACCGTTTGCAGTTGAAATTCATGAAGGAGGATTTTCGGGGGTTCTCAAAAACAAACCTTGAAGGGGAGCTTAAAAGGAGACGGTTTTAAAGCACTTTAATTCTTTTTGTTGCTAGCTTTACCGTAGTAGGTAGTTGAGTCGTCTGTAGCGTTGTCGATACTGTAGTTGGCTGTGTGGTTGCTTGTGTAGATTGGTCGGTTGTCCTCAGCGTAGTCAGTTCAGTTGTGGGCATGAGTGTGGATTCATCAGTTGTCTTTCGTGAAGTTGGAATAATTGTGGACATCGTTGATTTATGGCTTGTACTTAATGCACTCTGCATCTGCATTAAATAAAGAGGAAACGTTTATGTTTGTGTCGTGTGAGCTGTTATCATACTCATATTTTGTAGCAATTTGAAATGTCATGGGAGAAGAATTTTAACGTCTTGTAAGGAGAAAAAGACGACTATAAAAAGCTTAATTTGGACAAGGGTTCAGATCATTTTGATGCTTTACCGAAGCAATAGGCTGTGTTTCCATACAGTTGCTAATAATGTTGTTGGCTGTGTGGTCAGTCGTCTTGCGTGCAGTCAGTTCTAGTCATCATTGTTCTAAGACTTGGACTTTAATAATATAGTCTTCGTCATCATTAAAAGTTGAAAAAAGACTTTTATGTTTTATCCGTTAGGATTATTGTGGATTCAATGCCGTCGACACTCTGGGACAACTTGAAAAGAAACAGTGAGGGAAAGCTTTAAAAGAGGCGGTTTTAAGGCACCTTAATCCTTTTTTTCTAGCTTTACCGTAGTAGGTAGTTGGCTTGTCCTCAGTGTTGTCAACATTGTAGTTGGTTGTGTGGTCGCTAGTGTTGATTCGTCGGTTGTCTTTCGTGTAGGTAAAATAGTTGGGGACATCGTTGTTGTAGGACTTGTACTTAATGACGTAGTCTTTTCCTGCATTAAACGTTGGAAAAAGACGTCCATGTTTTTATCATATACCGTTTGGATAGTTGTAAACAAGAGATGCAGTCGAAACTCATTAAAGAGGATTTTTTGGTTTCTTATAAAAACCTTAAAGAGGAGCTTAAAAGGAGACGGCTTTAAAAGCACTTTAATTCTTTTTGTTGCTAGCTTTACCGTAGTAGGTAGTTGAGTCGTCCGTAGCGTTGTCGATACTGTAGTTGGCTGTGTGGTTGCTTGTGTAGACTGGTCGGTTGTTCCAAGCGTAGTCAGTTCAGTTGTGGGCATGAGTGTGGATTCATCAGTTGTCTTTCGTGAAGTTGGAATAATTGTGGACATCGTTGATTTATGACTTGTACTTAATGCACTCTGCATCTGCATTAAATAAAGAGGAAACGTTTATGTTTGTGTCGTGTGAGCTGTTATCATACTTATATTTTGTAGCAATTTGAAATGTCATGCGAGAAGAATTTTAAAATCTTGTAAGGAGAAAAAGACGACTATTAAAAGGCTTAATGTGGACAAAGGTTTCAGTTCGTTCCGATGCTTTACCGAAGCAATAGGCTGTTTTCCATACAGTTGCTAATAATGTTGTTGGCTGTGTGGTCAGTCGTCTTGCGTGTAGTCAGTTCTAGTCGTCATTGTTCTAAGACTTTGACTTTAATAATATAGTCTTCGTCAACATTAAAAGTTGAAAAAAAGACTTTTATGTATTATCCGTTAGGATTATTGTAGACATATAATGCCGTCGACACTCTTCTACAACTTAAGAAGAAACAGTGAGGAAAAGCTTAAAAGGAGGCGATTTCTAAAGCACCTTAATCCTTTTTTTTCTAGCTTTACCGTAGTAGGTAGTTGGCTTGTCCTCAGTGTTGTCAACATTGTAGTTGGTTGTGTGGTCGCTAGTGTTGATTCGTCGGTTGTCTGTCGTGTAGGTAAAATAGTTGGGGACATCGTTGTTGTAGGACTTGTACTTAATGACGTAGTCTTTTCCTGCATTAAACGTTGGAAAAAGACGTCCATGTCTTTATCATATACCGTTTGGATAGTTGTAAACAAGAGATGCAGTCGAAACTCATTAAAGAGGATTTTTTGGTTCTCAAAATCAAGCCGTGAACAGGAGCTTAAAAGGAGACGGTTTTAAAAGCAATTTAATTCTTTTTTGTTGCTAGCTTTACCGTAGTAGGTAGTTGGGTCGTCCGTAGCGTTGTTGATACTGTAGTTGGCTGTGTGGTTGCTTGTGTAGATTGGTCGGTTGTCCCAAGCGTAGTCAGTTCAGTTGTGGGCATGAGTGTGGATTCATCAGTTGTCTTTCGTGAAGTTGGAATAATTGTGGACATCGTTGATTCATGGCTTGTACTGAATGCACTCTGCACCCGCATTAAATAAAGAGGAAAAAATATGTTTGTGTCGTGTGCGCTGATATCATCATACTTATTAATTGTAGCAATGAAGAAATGTCATGCCAGAAGGTTTCTGAAGCTTAGTAAGGAAACAAAGACCACTGTAAATCAAGCTTAATTTAGACAAGAGTTAAACTTCGTTCTGTTGTTTTACCGACGTAATGGGCTGTGTTTCCGTAGAGTTTCCAAGATTGTTGCTTCCTGTGTAGTCATCAGTGTGGATTCGTCAGTCGTCTTGTGTGTAGCCAGAACAGTTGGGGTCATTGTTGATGTAAGACTTGTACTTAATATAGTCTTCGTCAACATTAAAAGTGAAAAAAAATTTTGATGTCTTTTCCGTTGGAATAATTGTAGACATAAAAGCCGTCAAAACTTTGGGACAACTTAAAAAGAAACAGTGACGAGAAGCTTAAAAGGAGGCGGTTTTTAAAGCACCTTATCCCTTGTTTTTGCTAGCTTTACCGTAGTAGGTAGTTGGCTTGTCCGCAGCGTTGTCACCATTGTAGTTTGCTGTGTGGTCGCTAGTGTGGATTTGTCTGTTGTCCTCTGTGTAGGCAAAATAGTTGGGGACATCGTTGTTCTAATACTTGTGCTCAATGACGTAGTCTTTTCCTGCATTAAAAGTTGAAAAAAGACATTCATGTTTCATCATGTACCGTTTGGAATATTGTAGACAGAGATGCAGTTGAAATTCATGAAAGAGGATTTTTGGGGTTCTTAAAAGCAAACCTTGAAGAGGAGCTTAAAAGGAGACGGTTTTTAAAGCACTTTAATTCTTTTTGTTGCTAGCTTTACCGTAGTAGGTAGTTGAGTCGTCCGTAGCGTTGTCGATACTGTAGTTGGCTGTGTGGTTGCTTGTGTAGATTGGTCGGTTGTCCTCAGCGTAGTCAGTTCAGTTGTGGGCATGAGTGTGGATTCATCAGTTGTCTTTCGTGAAGTTGGAATAATTGTGGACATCGTTGATTTATGACTTGTACTTAATGCACTCTGCATCTGCATTAAATAAAGAGGAAACGTTTATGTTTGTGTCGTGTGAGCTGTTATCATACTTATATTTTGTAGCAATTTGACATGTCATGCGAGAAGAATTTTAACGTCTTGTAAGGAGAAAAAGACGACTATAAAAAGCTTAATTTGGACAAGGGTTCAGATCATTTTGATGCTTTACCGAAGCAATAGGCTGTGTTTCCATACAGTTGCTAATAATGTTGCTGGCTGTGTGGTCAGTCGTCTTGCGTGTAGTCAGTTCTAGTCGTCATTGTTCTAAGACTTTGACTTTAATAATATAGTCTTCGTCAACATTAAAAGTTGAAAAATAGACTTTTATGTATTATCCGTCAGAATTATTGTAGACATATAATGCCGTCGACAATCTTCTACAACTTAAGAAGAAACAGTGAGGAAAAGCTTAAAAGGAGGTGGTTTTGAAAGCACCTTAATCCTTTTTTTCTAGCTTTACCGTAGTAGGTTGTTGGCTTGTCCTCAGCGTTGTCAACATTGTAGTTGGTTGTGTGGTCGCTAGTGTTGATTCGTCGGTTGTCTTTCGTGTAGGTAAAATAGTTGGGGACATCGTTGTTGTAGGACTTGTACTTAATGACGTAGTCTTTTCCTGCATTAAAAGTTGGAAAAAGACGTGCATGTCTTTATCATATACCGTTTGGATAGTTGTAAACAAGAGATGCAGTCGAAACTCATTAAAGAGGATTTTTTTGGTTCTCAAAATCAAGCCGTGAACAGGAGCTTAAAAGGAGACGGTTTTAAAAGCAATTTAATTCTTTTTTGTTGCTAGCTTTACCTTAGTAGGTAGTTGAGTCGTCCGTAGCGTTGTTGATACTGTAGTTGGCTGTGTGGTTGCTTGTGTAGATTGGTCGGTTGTCCTCAGCGTAGTCAGTTCAGTTGTGGGCATGAGTGTGGATTCATCAGTTGTCTTTCGTGAAGTTGGAATAATTGTGGACATCGTTGATTTATGGCTTGTACTTAACGAACTTTGCATCTGCATGGAATAAAGAGGAAAAAATCATGTTTAAAGTTAAAACTTTTGATCAAACACAAAAATTCTCTCACCTAGAGCTTTCGACCAGTCACTCTGGTCTTCCTTAGTAGACTGACCCAGTGAAGCTTGTCACGTGGTTGAAGTGTAACGTCAACACTGGGCCAAAGGTTGACGTCAGTGTTGACGTCACACTTCAAAGAAGCCACGTGACAAGCTTCACTGGGTCAGTCTACTGAGGAAGACCAGAGTGACTGGTCGAAAGCTCTAGGTGAGAGAAGTTTTGTGTTGGATCAAAAGTTTAACTTTAAACATGTAACTACCAACACAGATGAACTTTCATGATAGGAAAAAAAATCATGTTTGCGCCATGTTCGTTGATTATACTGGTGAGTTGTAGCAAGTTGAAACGTCATACCGAAAGGATTTCAAAGGCTAGGATAAAGACAAAGACGACTGTAAATAAATTGGGCAATAGTTTAAGTTTGTTTTGTTGCTTTACCTAAGTAATAGGCTATGTTTGCGATGCCGGTGTGATCATGAGTGTGGATTCGTGACTCGTGCTGTGCACGTGTGTAGTCAAAACATTTTGAGGCATTGTACTAAGACTTGTACTTAATATAGTCTTCGTCAACATTAAAAGTTGAAAAAAGAACTTTCATGTCTTTTCTGTTAGGATAACATAAGATGCAGTCGAAACTCGGAAAGAAGATTTCTGGGACAACTTGGGGACATCTCTGGTCTGCTGCTATGTTCGCATGTACACTTGAGCTGTTGCACTTTGAAACATCATTCTAAGGAACTTTGAAGACAGAAGCTTAAAGACAGAAGAAAGAAAGAAAACTTAGACAATTTTACTTAGATCATAATTTAACTTTCTTTTGATGTTTTACCGATGTGGTACGCTGTGTTGTCCGTAGCGTTGTGAATGGTGTCGTTGGCTCTGTGGTAAACGATGTGGTTTCGTTAGTCCTCTCTTCTGTGGGTAGGACTGTTGGGGGCATTGTAGTCTGTTTCTGGATAATAAGTGGGGAAACACAACATTTGCGTCCTTTCTGATTGTATAATAGTAGATATTACATGTATAGATAAAACTTACGGAATTCGGTGAAATTATGGTCACAAACAAAATCCGAGTCAGGTGTCTGCGCCTGGGGTTTGTGTCTTTTGCGATATCATTGTCACAGACAAAAGATGCAGTTAATAGTCATGTTAGAAGAATTTTTGAATGGTCGCAGCAGGCAAAAGTCCATAAACCGTTTAATAAAAGTTTTGAAGGCAATGTGTTATATGGAAGTCTAAGTTTGTTCTGGTGCTTTACCGTGGTAAGTTCTTGTGTTGTACTTAGCGTGGCCAATACTGTAGTTGGACGTGTGGTTACTACTACTAGTGTGAATTCGTCGGTCGTTCTCTGTGTTGTCAATAAAGTTGTTGGCATTTTTGTTTTAAGACTTGTACTTAATGTAGTCTTTGTATGCGTCAAATTCTATAAAGGACGAATTTTGTTCATTTAGCGATATTAGGTCACAGACAAAAGATGTACTTAATAGTCATATTAGAAGAATTCGGAAGATCGCAGAAGGAAATCGTTAAGAAATCGTCAAGAAAGGAATGTTTTATAGCAGTTCAAGTCTGTTTTGTTGCTTTACCGTAGTAGGTTCTTGTGTTGTACTTAGCGTGGTCAATACTGTAGTTGGACGTGTGGTTACTAGTGTAGATTCGTCGGTTGTTCTCTGCGTTGTCAAACTAGTTGTATGCCTTGTTGTTTTAAGACTTGTAGTTGTACTTAATGTAGTCTTTGTCTACGTACAAATTAAAAAAAAAGAACCGACATTTGTTTATTTCGCGAAATTATGGTCACAGACAAAAGATGGAGTTAATAGTCATGTAAGAAGAATTTTGAAGGATCACAGAAGGGAGTCTTTAAGAAGTTGTTGTTAAGTGTGGTAGTCAACCGTAGTAGGTGAAGGATATTAATGATAGTCTAAACTAGCACACCGTTATATGATAATTATCAGTACAACAATCCTCCTTACCGTCGTTCGGTCGGTCGTCGATTTTGTGGTAGGATTATTTGTTGTCAGTAAGGTCGTCTGGTTTGTTAAATCCGTTGTTCGTGGATGAGTGGTTGGATCTTTCGTGGTTGGGATTGTTGTTTTGCGTGTACTTTTGAGTGTCGTTAAGATTGTTGTTCGTGGATGAGTGGTTGGATCTTTCGTGGTCGGGATTGTTGTTATGTGTGTACTTTTGAGTGTCGTTAAGATTGTTGTTGGGGGCACAGTTGTTTCGTTTGTTCTCTCTTCTGTGGGTAGAACTGTTGGAGGCATTGTAGTCTGTTTCTGGATAATAAGTGGAAAAAACACAACATTTGTGTCCTTTTTAATTGGATAATAGTAGATATTAGATGTATAGATAAAACTTACGTTAGAAGAATTCGGTGAAATTATGGTCACAAACAAAATCCGAGTTAATACTCATATTAGTTATAAAATATTGTACTCTGTATCTAAATAGAATAAAGAAAAAATACTCAATATATTATTATACATGTCATATATAATTCTATATATCATATTATACTACTCATTATTCATCGGTTCTCCTTTGCATTGTAAGATCAATAGTTGTGGGCATTGTTGTTTTATGATTTTTACTTAATATAGTAGGCGCCTGCGACCGTCGTTTGTGTCTTTTGCGATATCATTGTCACAGACGAAAGATGCAGTTAATAGTCATGTTAGAAGAATTTTTGAATGGTCGCAGCAGGCAAAAGTCCATAAACCGTTTAATAAAAGTTTTGAAGGCAATGTGTTATATGGAAGTCTAAGTTTGTTCTGGTGCTTTACCGTAGTAGGTTCTTGTGTTGTACTTAGCGTGGTCGATACTGTAGTTGGACGTGTGGTTACTAGTGTAGATTCGTCGGTTGTTCTCTGCGTTGTCAAACTAGTTGTGTGCCTTGTTGTTTTAAGACTTGTACTTAATGTAGTCTTTGTCTACGTCAAATTAAAAAACACCGACATTTGTTTATTTCGCGAAATTATGGTCACAGACAAAAGATGGAGTTAATAGTCATGTAAGAAGAATTTTGAAGGATCACAGAAGGGAGTCTTTAAGAAGTTGTTGTTAAGTCTGGTAGTCAACCGTAGTAGGTGAAGGATATTAATGATAGTCTAACCTAGCACACCGTTATATGATAATTATCAGTACAACAATCCTCCTTACCGTCGTTCGGTCGGTCGTCGATTTTGTGGTAGGATTATTTGTTGTCAGTAAGGTCGTCTGGTTTGTTAAATCCGTTGTTCGTGGATGAGTGGTTGGATCTTTCGTGGTCGGGATTGTTGTTTTGTGTGTACTTTTGAGTGTCGTTAAGATTGTTGTTCGTAGATGAGTAGTTGGATCTTTCGTGGTCGGGATTGTTGTTTTGTGTGTGCTTTTGAGTGTGGTTAAGATTGTTGTTCGTGGATGAGTAGTTGGATCTTTCGTGGTCGGGATTGTTGTTTTGTGTGTACTTTTGAGTGTCGTTAAGATTGTTGTTCGTGGATGAGTAGTTGGATCTTTCGTGGTCGGGATTGTTGTTTTGCGTGTACTTTTGAGTGTCGTTAAGATTGTTGTTCGTGGATGAGTAGTTGGATCTTTCGTGGTCGGGATTGTTGTTTTGTGTGTACTTTTGAGTGTCGTTAAGATTGTTGTTGGGGGCACAGTTGTTTCGTTTGTTCTCTCTTTTGTGGGTAGAACTGTTGGAGGCATTGTAGTCTGTTTCTGGATAATAAGTGGGAAAAACACAACATTTGTGTCCTTTTTAATTGGATAATAGTAGATATTAGATGTAACTTACGTTAGAAGAATTCGGTGGAATTATGGTCACAAACAAAATCCGAGTTAATAGTCATATGAGTTATAAAATGTTGTACTCTGAACCTAAATAGAATAAAGAAAAAATACTCAATATATTATTATACATGTCATATATAATTCTATATATCATATTTTTTTAAACCGAATTTAACGTCATTTTTCCCCAACCGGGGGTTAGACGTGCTTGCACCAGGTACAAGTCTTTTGTTGAGACAAGATTTTTACGGCTGGATGCTCTTCCTAACGCCAACCCAAACCCTAGTAGGGTCCAGGAACCCTCTAACTGAGGGGGGAAATGCCTTTCCCAAGGGCACAACGTCTGGGTGCAATTCTACTTAGATCATAATTTAACTTTCTTTTGATGTTTTACCGATGTGGTACGCTGTGTTGTCCGTAGCGTTGTGAATGGTGTCGTTGGCTGTGTGGTAAACGATGTGGTTTCGTTAGTTCTCTCTTCTGTGGGTAGAACTGTCGGTTGTATTGTAGTCTGTTTCTGGATGATAAGTGGGGAAAAACACAACATTTGTGTTAAGCTGGTCTAAGCTAGCACACCGTTATATGATAATTATCAGTACAACAATCCTCCTTACCGTCGTTCGGTCGGTCGTCGATTTGTGGTAGGGAGTTATTTGTTGTTCAGTAAGGTCNGCTTTAAAAGAGGCGGTTTTAAAGCACCTTAATCCTTTTTTTCTAGCTTTACCGTAGTAGGTAGTTGGCTTGTCCTCAGTGTTGTCAACATTGTAGTTGGTTGTGTGGTCGCTAGTGTTGATTCGTCGGTTGTCTTTCGTGTAGGTAAAATAGTTGGGGACATCGTTGTTGTAGGACTTGTACTTAATGACGTAGTCTTTTCCTGCATTAAACGTTGGAAAAAGAAGTCCATGTTTTTATCATATACCGTTTGGATAGTTGTAAACAAGAGATGCAGTCGAAACTTATTAAAGAGGATTTTTTTTGGTTCTTCAAAATCAAGCCGTGAACAGGAGCTTAAAAGGAGACGGTTTTAAAAGCACTTTAATTCTTTTTGTTGCTAGCTTTACCGTAGTAGGTAGTTGAGTCGTCCGTAGCGTTGTTGATACTGTAGTTGGCTGTGTGGTTGCTTGTGTAGATTGGTCGGTTGTCCCAAGCGTAGTCAGTTCAGTTGTGGGCATGAGTGTAGATTCATCAGTTGTCTTTCGTGAAGTTGGAATAATTGTGGACATCGTTGATTTATGGCTTGTTCTTAACGAACTTTGCATCTGCATGGAATAAAGAGGACAAAATCATGTTTAAAGTTAAAACTTTTGATCCAACACAAAACTTCTCTCACCTAGAGACCAGTCACTCTGGTCTTCCTCAGTAGACTGACCCAGTGAAGCTTGTGGCTTCTTTGAAGTGTAACGTCAACACTGGGCCAAAGGTTGACGTCAGTGTTGACGTCACACTTCAAAGAAGTCACGTGACAAGCTTCACTGGGTCAGTCTACTGAGGAAGACCAGAGTGACTGGTCGAAAGCTCTAGGTGAGAGAAGTTTTGTGTTGGATCAAAAGTTTTAACTTTAAACATGTAACTACCAACACAGATGAACTTTCATGATAGGAAAAAAATCATGTTTGCGCCATGTTCGTTGATTATACTGATGAGTTGTAGCAAGTTGAAACGTCATACCGAAAGGATTTCAAAGGCTAGGATAAAGACAAAGACGACTGTAAATAAATTGGGCAATAGTTTAAGTTTGTTTTGTTGCTTTACCTTAGTAATAGGCTATGTTTGCGATGCCGGTGTGATCATGAGTGTGGATTCGTGACTCGTGCTGTGCACGTGTGTAGTCAGAACATTTTGAGGCATTGTACTAAGACTTGTACTTAATATAGTCTTCGTCAACATTAAAAGTTGAAAAAGAACTTTCATGTCTTTTCTGTTAGGATAACATAAGATGCAGTCGAAACTCGGAAAGAAGATTTCTGGGACAACTTGGGGACATCTCTGGTCTGCTGCTATGTTCGCATGTACACTTGAGCTGTTGCACTTTGAAACATCATTCTAAGGAACTTTGAAGACAGAAGCTTAAAGACAGAAGAAAGAAAGAAGACTTAAGACAATTTTACTTAGATCATAATTTAACTTTCTTTTGATGTTTTACCGATGTGGTACGCTGTGTTGTCCGTAGCGTTGTGAATGGTGTCGTTGGCTGTGTGGTAAACGATGTGGTTTCGTTAGTCCTCTCTTCTGTGGGTAGGACTGTTGGGGGCATTGTAGTCTGTTTCTGGATAATAAGTGGGGAAACACAACATTTGCGTCCTTTCTGATTGTATAATAGTAGATATTACATGTATAGATAAAACTTACGGAATTCGGTGAAATTATGGTCACAACAAAATCCGAGTTAGGTGTCTGCGCCTGGGGTTTGTGTCTTTTGCGATATCATTGTCACAGACAAAAGATGCAGTTAATAGTCATGTTGGAAGAATATTTGAATGGTCGCAGCAGGCAAAAGTCAATAAACCGTTTAATAAAAGTTTTCAAGGCAATGTGTTATATGGAAGTCTAAGTTTGTTCTGGTGTTTTACCGTGGTAAGTTCTTGTGTTGTATTTAGCGTGGTCAATACTGTAGTTGGACGTGTGGTTACTACTACTAGTGTGAATTCGTCGGTCGTTCTCTGTGTTGTCAATAAAGTTGTTGGCATTTTGTTTTAAGACTTGTACTTAATGTAGTCTTTGTATGCGTCAAATTCTATAAAGGACGAATTTTGTTCATTTAGCGATATTAGGTCACAGACAAAAGATGTAGTTCATAGTCATATTAGAAGAATTCGGAAGATCGCAGAAGGAAATCGTTAAGAAATCGTCAAGAAAGGAATGTTTTATAGCAGTTCAATTCTGTTTTGTTGCTTTACCGTAGTAGGTTCTTGTGTTGTACTTAGCGTGGTCGATACTGTAGTTGGACGTGTGGTTACTAGTGTAGATTCGTCGGTTGTTCTCTGCGTTGTCAAACTAGTTGTATGCCTTGCTGTTTTAAGACTTGTAGTTGTACTTAATGTAGTCTTTGTCTACGTCAATTATAAAAGACCGACATTTGTTTATTTCGCGAAATTATGGTCACAGACAAAAGATGGAGTTAATAGTCATGTAAGAAGAATTTTGAAGGATCACAGAAGGGAGTCTTTAAGAAGTTGTTGTTAAGTCTGGTAGTCAACCGTAGTAGGTGAAGGATATTATTGATAGTCTAACCTAGCACACCGTTATATGATAATTATCAGTACAACAATCCTCCTTACCGTAGTTCGGTCGGTCGTCGATTTTGTGGTAGGATTATTTGTTGTCAGTAAGGTCGTCTGGTTTGTTAAATCCGTTGTTCGTGGATGAGTGGTTGGATCTTTCGTGGTCGGGATTGTTGTTATGTGTGTACTTTTGAGTGTCGTTAAGATTGTTGTTGGGGGCACAGTTGTTTCGTTTGTTCTCTCTTCTGTGGGTAGAACTGTTGGAGGCATTGTAGTCTGTTTCTGGATAATAAGTGGAAAAACACAACATTTGTGTCCTTTTAATTGGATAATAGTAGATATTAGATGTATAGATAAAACTTACGTTAGAAGAATTCGGTGAAATTATGGTCACAAACAAAATCCGAGTTAATACTCATATTAGTTATAAATATTGTACTCTGTATCTAAATAGAATAAAGAAAAAATACTCAATATATTATTATACATGTCATATATAATTCTATATATCATATTATACTACTCATTATTCATCGGTTCTCCTTTGCATTGTAAGATCAATAGTTGTGGGCATTGTTGTTTTATGATTTTTACTTAATATAGTAGGCGCCTGCGACCGTCGTTTGTGTCTTTTGCGATATCATTGTCACAGACGAAAGATGCAGTTAATAGTCATGTTAGAAGAATTTTTGAATGGTCGCAGCAGGCAAAAGTCCATAAACCGTTTAATAAAGTTTTGAAGGCAATGTGTTATATGGAAGTCTAAGTTTGTTCTGGTGCTTTACCGTAGTAGGTTCTTGTGTTGTACTTAGCGTGGTCGATACTGTAGTTGGACGTGTGGTTACTAGTGTAGATTCGTCGGTTGTTCTCTGCGTTGTCAAACTAGTTGTGTGCCTTGTTGTTTTAAGACTTGTACTTAATGTAGTCTTTGTCTACGTCAAATTAAAAAACACCGACATTTGTTTATTTCGCGAAATTATGGTCACAGACAAAAGATGGAGTTAATAGTCATGTAAGAAGAATTTTGAAGGATCACAGAAGGGAGTCTTTAAGAAGTTGTTGTTAAGTCTGGTAGTCAACCGTAGTAGGTGAAGGATATTAATGATAGTCTAACCTAGCACACCGTTATATGATAATTATCAGTACAACAATCCTCCTTACCGTCGTTCGGTCGGTCGTCGATTTTGTGGTAGGATTATTTGTTGTCAGTAAGGTCGTCTGGTTTGTTAAATCCGTTGTTCGTGGATGAGTGGTTGGATCTTTCGTGGTCGGGATTGTTGTTTTGTGTGTACTTTTGAGTGTCGTTAAGATTGTTGTTCGTAGATGTGTAGTTGGATCTTTCGTGGTCGGGATTGTTGTTTTGTGTGTGCTTTTGAGTGTGGTTAAGATTGTTGTTCGTGGATGAGTAGTTGGATCTTTCAAAGTCGGGATTGTTGTTTTGTGTGTACTTTTGAGTGTCGTTAAGATTGTTGTTCGTGGATGAGTAGTTGGATCTTTCGTGGTCGGGATTGTTGTTTTGTGTGTGCTTTTGAGTGTGGTTAAGATTGTTGTTCGTGGATGAGTAGTTGGATCTTTCGTGGTCGGGATTGTTGTTTTGTGTGTACTTTTGAGTGTCGTTAAGATTGTTGTTCGGGGCACAGTTGTATTGATTGCTGTAATGTCAGTGGTAACTGCTGTTGTTTTTGGTTCTGTTGTAAGGTTTGGGGTCGTCTGAGACGTTGTTAAATCTGTGGTAACTGTTGTTTCGGGAACTGCGGTAGGTGTTGGTGTCGTCTCTATCGTTGTAAAATCCGTGGTAGCTGTTGTTTTGAGAACTGTTGTAGGGTTTGACGTCGAATGTATTGTTATTGAATCTGTATTTAAAGTCGTAGGATCCTTTGTGGTCGGTATTGTCGTCAACTTAGATGTTAGAGGCTCAGAGGTAGGAGTTGGGGTCGTCTGGGCTGTTGTTAAATCCGTGGTAAGTCTTGTTGTTCTTAGACTTGTACTTAATGTAGTCTGTGTCTGCGTCAAAATGGAAGGAGAACAACGTTTGTGTCTTTTGCCATGTCATAATCTTGGCTCTAAAAGTAATAAGATCTCATGTTTAAGGAGTCTTGATTGAAAGTAAAAGAGGACAGTGACTAAACTGTCAAGATATGCTGGAAAAAGTGTGTGTTTTCAAAACAATTCCAGTCTATTGCCTAACACTACGAGGGGGTTGAGTTCTTAATACTGTAGTTGGACGTGTGGTAATTAGTGTGGATTTTTCGGTTTTCTGTGTCGTCAGAAACGTTTTGGGTATTGTTGTTCTATGACTTATGCTTAGTGTAGCCAGTGTCTGTGTCAAATTAAAAAAAATACCGACGTTTGTGTCTTTTGCGATATTTTTCTCACAGACAAAAGATGTACTTAATATAGATGTTAAAAGAGTTTTAAAAGATCGCAAGAGGGAAACAGCTAAGAAAAGTTTAAAAAGCAACACTTAATGGAAGTTCATATCTGTTGTTTTGCTTTACCGTAGTAGTCGGATGAGTTGTAATTAGCGATGTCGACCCTGTAGTTGGACGTGTGGTCACCAGTGTGGATTCGTCAGTTGTCCTCTGTGTTGTCAGAAAAGTTGTGGGTATTGTTGCTCTATCACTTGTGTTTAGTGTAGTCAGTGTCTGCTTCAAATTAAAAAAGACCGACGTTGCGATATTATTGGCACAGATATAAAAGATGTAGTTAAAAGTCATGTAAGAGGAATGTTGAAAGATCGCGAAAGGCAACAGTAAAAAAACAATCGTCAATAAAAGTTTAAAAAGCAATCATTATATGTTTCATGGCAGTTCAAGTCTGCTTGGTTGCTTTACCGTAGTAGCTGGTTGTGTTGTACTTAGCGTGGTTAATACTATAGTTGGACGTGTGGTTACTAGTGTGGAGTCATCGGTTGACCTCTGCGTTGTCTGAAAAGTTGTAGGCCTTGTTGTTTTAAAAGATGTACTTAATGTAATCTGTGTCTGCGTCAGTAGTGAAACATTTGTGTTCTTTGTCTTGTAAAAGTAAAAAATGGAAGTAAAAATAACAGTAAATAACCGTCAAGAAAGAATTAAAAAAAAAGACTTTTTGACAAAGATTTGAAAGACTATAAAGAAGACAAAGACCCCAGGAAAATAAAGCTTAATTGGGGACAACGTTTTGATAATGTATTTAGATTGTTTTTCCGTTTTACCGTAATGGTAGGCTGTGTTGTCCGTAGCGTTGTTATTAATGTAGTTGGCTGTGTGGTCACTAGTGTGGATTCGTCGGTTGTCGATAACGTGGTTGACTGTGTGTTCATGAGTGTGGATTCGTCAGTTGTTTTGTGTGAAGTTTCAACAGTTGTAGGCAATGTCGTTTTATAACTTGTACTTAATGTAGTTTGTCTCTGCATTGAATTCAGAAAAAGAACCATGTATACGTCAATTACGTTCTTAGGATTGTTAAACAAGAGCTTCAGTTAAAATTCATAAGGAGTCGGGCAGCTAGGAAATAAAACAGTTATAAAATTTCCAAATCTGTTTTGTAGTTTTACCGTTGTAGGTGGTTGAGTTGTTCGTCGCGTTGTCGATACTGTACTGGACTGTGTGGTGAGTAGGGTCGATTTGTCTGTTGTGCTATGTGTTGTCAGAACTGTTGTGGGTATTGTTGTTTCATGAGTTGTGCTTAAAGTACTCTCCATCTGCATGAAGTAAAGAGGGGAAGTGATGTTTGTGCCATATGCGCAGTCTTTATTGTAAACATGAGCTTTAGTAAAACGCCATGTGACAAAGATTTGAAAGACTATAAAGAAGACCAAACCACAGCAAAAAGAAAGCTTAATTGAGAAGAATGTTTTGATAATGTATTTAGATTGTTTTTCTGTCTTACCGTAGTGGTAGGCTGTGTTGTCCGTAGTATTGTCATTAATGTACTTGGGTGTGTGGTCACTTGTGAGGATTCGTCGGTTGTTGATATTGTGGTTGGCTGTGTAGTCATGAGAGTGGATTCGACGGTTGTCGATAACGTGGTTGACTGTGTGGTCATGAGTGTGGATTCGTCAGTTGTCTTGTGTGAAGTTTCAACAGTTGTAGGCAATGTCGTTTTATAACTTGTACTTAATGTAGTTTGTCTCTGCATTGAATTCAGAAAAAGAACCATGTATACGTCAATTACGTCCTTAGGATGGTAAAACAAGAGCTTCAGTTAAAAGTCACAAGGAGTCGGGCAGCTATAGGGAATAAAACAGTTATAAAATTTCCAAGTCTGTTTTGTAGTATTACCGTTGTAGGTGGTTGAGTTGTTCGTCGCGGTGTCGATACTGTACTGGACTGTGTGGTGACTAGGGTCGATTTGTCTGTTGTGCTTTGTGTTGTCAGAACTGTTGTGGGTATTGTTGTTTTATGACTTGTGCTTAAAGTACTCTCCATCTGCATGGAGTAAAGAGGGGAAGTGATGTTTGTGCCAAATGCGCAGTCTTTATCGTAAACATGAGCTTTAGTAAAACGCCATGTGACAAAGATTTCAAAGACTATAAAGAAGACCAAACCACAGCAAAAAGAAAGCTTAATTGAGAAGAATGTGTTGATAATGTATTTAGATTGTTTTTCTGTCTTACCGTAGTGGTAGGCTGTGTTGTCCGTAGTGTTGTCATTAATGTAGTTGGGTGTGTGGTCACTTGTGAGGATTCGTCAGTTGTCGATATTGTGGTTGGCTGTGTAGTCATGAGTGTGGATTCGTCACTTGTCTGGTGTGAAGTTATAACAGTTGTAGGCAATGTCGTTTTATAACTTGTACGTAATGTAGTTTGTCTCTGCATTGAATTCAGAAAAAGAACCATGTATACGTCAATTGCGTTCTTAGGATTGTTAAACAAGAGCTTCAGTTAAAAGTCATAAGGAGTCGGGCAGCTAGGAAATAAAACAGTTATAAAATTTCCAAGTCTGTTTTGTAGTATTACCATTGTAAATGGTTGAGTTGTTCGTCGCGGTGTCGATACTGTACTGGACTGTGTGGTGACTAGGGTCGATTTGTCTGTTCTGCTATGTGTTGTCAGAAGTGTTGTGGGTATTGTTGTTTTATGACTTGTGCTTAAAGTACTCTCCATCTGCATGGAGTAAAGAGGGGAAGTGATGTTTGTGCCATATGCGCAGTCTTTATTGTAAACATGAGCTTTAGTAAAACGCCATGTGACAAAGATTTCAAAGACTATAAAGAAGACCAAACCACAGCAAAAAGAAAGCTAATTGAGAAGAATGTTTTGATAATGTATTTAGATTGTTTTTCTGTCTTACCGTAGTGGTAGGCTGTGTTGTCCGTAGTGTTGTCATTAATGTAGTTGGGTGTGTGGTCACTTGTGTAGATTCGTCGGTTGTTGATATTGTGGTTGGCTGTGTAGTCATGAGAGTGGATTCGACGGTTGTCGATAACGTGGTTGACTGTGTGGTCATGAGTGTGGATTCGTCAGTTGTCTTGTGTGAAGTTTCAACAGTTGTAGGCAATGTCGTTTTATAACTTGTACTTAATGTAGTTTGTCTCTGCATTGAATTCAGAAAAAGAACCATGTATACGTCAATTACGTTCTTAGGATTTTAAAACAAGAGCTTCAGTTAAAATTTATAAGGAGTCGGGCAGCTAGGAAATAAAACAGTTATAAAATTTCCGAATCTGTTTTGTAGTATTACCGTTAAAGGTGGTTGAGTTGTTCGTCGCGATGTCGATACTGTACTGGACTGTGTGGTGACTAGGGTCGATTTGTCTGTTGTTCTATGTGTTGTCAGAACTGTTGTGGGTATTGTTGTCTTTTGAGTTGTGCTTAAAGTACTCTCCATCTGCATGGAGTAAAGAGGGGAAGTGATGTTTGTGCCATATGCGCAGTCTTTATTGTAAACATGAGCTTTAGTAAAACGCCATGTGACAAAGATTTCAAAGACTATAAAGAAGACCAAACCACAGAAAAAAGAAAGCTTAATTGACAAGAATGTTTTGATAATGTATTTAGATTGTTTTTCTGTCTTACCGTAGTGGTAGGCTGTGTTGTCCGTAGTGTTGTCATTAATGTACTTAGGTGTGTGGTCACTTGTGTGGATTCGTCGGTTGTTGATATTGTGGTTGGCTGTGTAGTCATGAGAGTGGATTCGACGGTTGTCGATAACGTGGTTGACTGTGTGGTCATGAGTGTGGATTCGTCAGTTGTCTTGTGTGAAGTTTCAACAGTTGTAGGCAATGTCGTTTTATAACTTGTACTTAATGTAGTTTGTCTCTGCATTGAATTCAGAAAAAGAACCATGTATACATCAATTACGTCCTTAGGATTGTAAAACAAGAGCATCAGTTAAAAGTCATAAGGAGTCGGGCAGCTAGGAAATAAAACAGTCATAAAATTTTCAAGTCTGTTTTGTAGTATTACCGTTGTAGGTGGTTGAGTTGTTCGTCGCCTTGTCGATACTGTACTGGACTGTGTGGTGACTAGGGTCGATTTGTCTGTTGTGCTTTGTGTTGTCAGAACTGTTGTGGGTATTGTTGTTTTATGACTTGTGCTTAAAGTACTTTCCATCTGAATGGAGTAAAGACGAGAACTGATGTTTGTGCCGTATGCTTTATCATGATAGAAAAGAATGACGCTCGTGCATTTTTTGATGTTATAATCATACTATTAGACAAAAGTTGGAATTAACACTCATGTTAGAATAGCTTTGTAGGTTCTTGAACAATCTTGAAAGAAACAGCTGCAGTGAAGAAACTGTGAAGACAAGTTTGAAATGAATAGGACTTTTTTTAGTTTTGATCAAACAGTTCAAGTCTGTACTTCTACTTAATGTAGTCTGTGTCTGCATCAAAAGGGAAGAAGAGCAACGTTTGTGTCTTTTGCCATGTATGTCATAACCTTGGCTTTAAAAGTAATAAAATCTCATGTTTAGGGAATCTTGAATGAAAGTAAAAGAGGACAGTGACTAAACCATCAAGAAAAGTTGAAAAGAAGTGGGTATATGTGTTTTCCAGTGTATTTTGTTGCCTTACAGTACTAGGGGGTTGAGTTGTCCTTTGCGTTGTCGATAGTGTTGTTAGTTGTGTGGTCACCAGTGTGGATTGGTTGGGTGTCCTCTGCGTTGTCAGAATAGATGTGGGTATTGCTGTTATATCACTTGTGCTTAATGTAGTCTTTGTCTGCGTCAAATTTAAAAAAAAAACGGCGTTTGTGTCTTTTGCGATATTTTTGTCGCAGACAAAAGATGTAGTTCTATAGTATTCATGTTAGAAGATTTTTGAAAGATCGCAAGAGGGAAACAGCCAAGAAAAGTTTAAACAGCAACGTTTAATGGAAGTTAATGTCTGTTTTGTTGTTTTACCGTAGTAGTAGGTTGAGTTGTAATTAGCATTGTCGATGTCATATTAGAAGAATTCGGAAAAACCGCAGAAGGAAATTGTTAAGAAATCGTCAAGAAAGGAATGTTTATAACATTTCAAGTCTGTTTTGTTGCTTTACCGTAGTAGGTTCTTGTGTTGTACTTAGCGTTGTCAATACTGTAACTGGACGTGAGGTTACTAGTGTAGATTCGTCGGTTGTTCTTTGCGTTGTCAGAACAGGTGTGGGTCTTGTAGTTTTATTACTCGTGCTTAATGTACTCTCCATCTATATTTAATAAGCAAGAAAAAATGATGTTTGTGCCATATGCACTGTGTAGACCGCACACGTGAGCTGTAGTAATGCGTCATGATAGAAAGATTTAGAAGGCTAGTTTGAAGACACAGAGGATAAGACTGTTTTTCCTGCTTTACCGTAGAGGTACGTTGTGTTGTCTGTGGTGTTGTCGATAACGTTGTTGGCTGTGTGGCCATATGCGTGGATTCGTCGGTTGTCGTATGTGTAGGTAGAACAGTTGGTGGCATTGTTGTTCGAGAATCTGTACGCAATCTAGCATGTGTCTACATGAGATGTGGAAAAATATGCAATTTTGTTTGTCGTTTGCTTTTTGGAATAATAGGAGATGTTGCTCAAACTCATTTTAGAAGAATTTCATGACAATGAAAGAAAAAATGTAATAAAACGATCAAGAACAGAAGAACAGTTGGGTATTTCTAATATACGTTCAAGTTTGTGTAGAAGTTGTTGTTTTACCGTATGAAGTGGTTGAGTCGTCCGTAGCATTGTCGGTATTGTACTTGGCTGTGTGGTTATTGGCGTGTATTTGTCAGTTGTGTTGTTTAAAATTATAGCATTTGTTGTTAGATGACTTGTGCTTAATGTAGTTTGTCTCTATATCGAATAAGGAAGAAGAAGGATGTTTATGTTAATTGCGTTGTTAAGATCACAGACATGCATTGCAGTCATAAAGTCATTCTTGAATGATTTCGACAGGTTGTAAATAAAACCAAGGCTCCCAGATAAAAACAGTTATGAAGATGTAAAGAACAGTTTAACGGGATCTGGGTAATTTTGATGATCTTTGATAGCTATTTTGTCGTTATACCGTTCTAGGTGGTTGAGTTGTTCGTCGTGTCGTCGGTAGTGTACTTAGCTCTGTGGTCACTAGTGTTGATTTGTCGGTTGTTCTCTGTGTAGTCAGAACGGTTGTGGGCATTGTTGTACTATGACTTGTACTTAATATAGTCTGTGTCTGCATCAATATAGAAAAGCTCATGCTCATGCATTTTTACTCCGTGAAGGAGGTCAGGACCTCCGGACGGAGTGTTGTAATCGGCTGATTTTTCATGTTCGCAGTCAAAACACTGGGTTCTCTTTGTGTAATCGGCACGCAATTTTATACGCCGTCTGCGGGCATGCCCGTGTTGATGCACGAATGTGTATTTTTGCCGTTGCTGCTTTCGCGGTCAATGTAATATCGCAGACGCACCCCTACAATTACGAGGCGAATTGGAATGGTCCAGAAAAACGCGTTGTTTGGAATAGCAGTGGGGGGGGTTAAAGTTCATGCAGATACGGGGTGGTTTTTATAAGTGGTTCCAGATGTTTTTGCCCATGGTTAAGAGATGCCAAGTTTTTTGGAAGATGTTCGCAGCCAAAACGCATTCTTCCGTACGTCGCATTTCTGTGTAATTTCGCATGTGGTGTTGCATTATGTCCGGGATGATGCACGTCTTTTTATTTTTACCGTAGCTGTTTTGATATTGGAGTAAATGCATATTTTAGAAACATCCCTACTTTTACAATCCTGTGGAATAGGCCGTAGGTTTAGGCAGTTGTCTGGTAGCAGAGGTTCTGTAAGCAGATATCCTGGTTATCTGGCCGGCGGCAGTAACACTCGCGGTGCTTACCGCGGTGCTTACTGTTGCTGGCCTGTTCCAGGCGCGCTTAATTAGGTACAGGCACAGTAAGACGGTGGGGCTGTCTTTGTTACTAGACACGACCATGATAGTCCGATCTTTATGTGAATGCAATGATTGTGTGTGTGTAATTAAAATGAACTTCGAACTTGAAGCACAGTATCTTTACACGCCCTGGGAGCAGTAATGGATTTAGCTCTTTGTATGTGTTATGCTTGTGACGCGCCCTCATTGTATTAACCGTTGCCTAATTATAATGTCTTTTTTTTTATTCCAACATGTAATCACCAGACGTGGTGACGACACACTCAAGTTTTTTCAACTTATATTAATGCCGCCACCAACACAGGGGACAGATACATGACAGGACAATACTAATTTACACCTGAGCGAAGTGAGGAAAGTCGTGTAAAGTGCCTTTCCCAAGGGCACAAGATCGGTGGCATGTCAGGACTCGAACCCGGGACTCTAAGTTCCGAGTCGCGCACTCTGCCGCTACGCCAGACGACCCCACAATGAATATTGACCCCACAGTGAAATTATAATGTCTGCACAGTAGGTCTGGCGTTGACGCTTGGGATTTTATTGAAATATATAAAACTTCACGGAGGATTGTCACCTATGGCTTCTTGTTTGATGTTGTAATCATAGACAAAAGATGTAATTAACACTTATGTTAGAATAATTTTCTAAGGTCTTGAACAATCTTGACAGAAACCGTGAATAAACCGTTTTTTTAGTATTGATCAGTCCAAGTCTGTTTTGGTAGTTTACCGTAATAGATGAAGGATATTAATGACAGTCTAACCTAGCACACCGTTACACAATAATTATCAGTAGAACAGTTCTCCTTACCGTCGTTCGGTCGGTGGTCGATTTTGTAGTAGGAATCGGTGTTGTCTGGAGTGTTGTCTGGGTTGTTGTTAAATCCGTTGTTCGTGGATGAGTGGTTGGATCTTTCGTGGTCGGGATTGTTGTCATGTGTGTACTTTTGAGTGTCGTTAAGATTGTTGTTGGGGGCACAGTTGTTTGGAGTGTTGTAAAATCCGTGGTAGCTGCTATTGTTTTTGGTGCTGTTGTAAGGTTTGGGGTCGTCTGAGACGTTGTTAAATCTGTCGTAACTGTTGTTGTTTTGGGGGCTGTTGTAGAGCTATGGGTTGTCTCAGTTGTTAAATCTGTGGTAACTGTTGTTGTTTCGGGAACTGTGGTAGGGGTTGGTGTCGTCTCAATTGTTGTAAAATCCGTGGTAGCTGTTGTAGGTTCTGGCGTCGACTGGATTGTTGTTGAATCCTTGTTTACAGTCGTAGGATACTTAGTGGTCGGGATTGTCGTAATGTGTGTAGTCTGGAGTGTCGTTAATGTTGTTGTCTGGGGCACAGTGGTAGGAGTTGGGGTCGTCTGCGCTGTTGTAAAATCCGTGGTAGCTGTTGTTGTTTTGACTGTGGTAGGTCTTGGCGTCGACTGGATCGTAGAATACTTTGTGGTAGGATTCTTTGTGGTCGGGATTGTCGTAATGTGTGTGGTCTGGAGTGTCGTTAATGTTGTTGTCTGGGGCACAGTGGTAGGAGTTGGGGTCGTCTGGGCTGTTGTAAAATCCGTGGTAGCCGTTGTTGTTTTGACTGTGGTAGGGTTTGGCGTCGACTGGATCGTAGAATACTTTGTGGTAGGATTCTTTGTGGTCGGGATTGTCGTAATGTGTGTAGTCTGGAGTGTCGTTAATGTTGTTGTCTGGGGCACAGTGGTAGGAGTTGGGGTCGTCTGGGCTGTTGTTAAATCCGTGGTAACTGTTGTTGTTTTTAGACTCGTACTTAATGTAGACTTTGTCTGCGTCAAAAGGGAATAAGAACAGAGTTTGTGTCTTTTGATGACAGACATGCATTGCAGTCAGAAGTCATGCTTGAATGATTTGGACAGGTTGTAAATAAAACATAGGCTCAAAACAGTCATAAAGAACATATTAACGGGATCTGGGTAATTTTGATAGCATTTCATTTGTCTGTTTTGTCGTCTTACCGATGTCTACCGACAAAAGATGTAGTTAATATTCATGTTAGAAGATTTTTTTACCAATTGAAAGATCGAAAGAGGGAAACGGTCAAGAAATGTTTAAAAGCAACGTTTAATGGAAGTTCATGTCTGTTTTTTTTTTGCTTTACCGTAGTATGCGGTTGAGTTGTAATTAGCGTTGTCGATGCCGTAGTTGGACGTGTGGTCAAGAGATTGGGTTCGTCGGTTGTCGTCTGCGTTGTGGGCAGAACAGTTGTGGGCCTTGTTGTTTTATGAATTGTGCTTAATGTACTCCCCATCTACATTGAGTAAACAACAGAAAAATTATGTTTCTGACATATGTGCTGTGTCGACCACACACGTGAGCTGTACTTTAAGCTAAAATTTAGGAGGCTACTTTGAAGACAAAGACGATCACACAGTTTTCCTGCTTTACCGTAGTGGTAAGTTGTGTTGTCTGTGGTGTTGTCGATAACGTTGTTGGCTGTGTGGCCATAAGTGTGGATTCGTCATTTGTCGTATGTATGGATTCGTCAGTTGTCGTATGTGTAAATAGGTAGAACAGTTGGTGGCATTGTTGTTCGAGAATCTGTACGTAATCTAGCCTGTGTCTACATGAGATGTGGAAAAAATTCAATGTTGTTTGTCTTTTTGGAATAATAGGAGATGTTGCTCAAACTCATTTTAAAAGAATTCCATGACAATGAAAGAAAAATGTAATAAAACGACCAAGAACAGAAGAGCAGTTTAAAACTCATTTTAAAAGAATTCCATGACCATGAAAGAAAAATGTAATAAAACGACCAAGAACAGAAGAGCAGTTGGGTATTCCTAATATACGTTCAAGTTTGTCTAGAAGTTGTTGTTTTACCGTATGAAGTGGTTGAGTCGTCCGTAGCATTGTCGGTATTGTACTTGGCTGTGTGGTTATTGGCGTGTATTTGTCAGTTGTGTTGTTTAAAATTATAGCATTTGTTGTTAGATAACTTGTGCTTAATGTAGTTTGCCTCTATATCGAATAAGGAAGAAGAATGATGTTTATGTTAGTTGCGTTGTTAAGATCACAGACATGCATTGCAGTCAAAAGTCATGCTTGAATGATTTCGACAGGCTGTAGTTAAAACCAAGGCTCCCAGATAAAAACAGTTATGAAGATGTCAAGAACAGTTTAACGGGATCTGGGTAATTTTGATATCTATTTTGTCGCTATACCGTTGTAGGTGGTTGAGTTGTTCGTCGTGTCGTCGGTAGTGTACTTAGCTCTGTGGTCACTAGTGTTGATTTGTCGGTTGTTCTCTGTGTAGTCAGAACGGTTGTGGGCATTGTTGTACTATGACATGTACTTAATATAGTCTGTGCATCAATCAAGATAGAAAAGAATGACGCTCGTGCATTTTTTGATGTTATAATCATAGACAAAAGATGTAATTAACACTTATGTTAGAATAACTTTCTAGGGTCTTGAACAATCTTGACAGAAACAGTGAAGAAACCGTGAAGACAAGTATGAAATGAATAGGGGTTTTAGTTTTGATCAAACAGTCCAAGTCTGTTTTGGTAGTTTACCGTAATAGTTGAAGGATATCAATGATAGTCTAACCTAGCACACCGTTACACAATAATTATCAGTAGAACTGTTCTCCTTACCGTCGTTCGGTCGGTCGTCGATTTTGTAGTAGGAATCGGTGTTGTCTGGAGTGTTGTCTGGGTTGTTGTTAAATCCGTTGTTCGTGGATGAGTGGTTGGATCTTTCGTGGTCGGAATCGTTGTTATGTGTGTACTTTTGAGTGTCGTTAAGGTTGTTCGTGGCACTGTGGTAGGAGTTGGGGTAGTCTGGGCTGTTGACTGGATCGTAGAATACTTCGTGGTAGGATCCTTTGTGGTCGGGATTGTCGTAATATGTGTAGTCTGGAGTGTCGTCTGGGCTGTTGACTTAATCGTAGAATACTTCGTGGTAGGATTCTCTGTGGTCGGGATTGTAGTAATATGTGTAGTCTGGAGTGTCGTTAAGGTTGTTCGTGGCACTGTGGTAGGAGTTGGGGTCGTCTGGGCTGTTGACTGGATCGTAGAATACTTCGTAGTAGGATCCTCTGTGGTCGGGATTGTCGTAATACGCGTAGTCTGGAGTGTCGTGACATCTGTAGTAGGATGCTTTGTTGTCGGAATTGTCGTGACACCCGTAGTAGGCTGCTTTCCTGTTGTCGGAATTGTCGTAAACTGTGTCTTAGGATGATACGTTGTCGGGATCGTTGTAAAATGTGTAGTAGAAACTTTTGCACGATTTGTCTGCACGTAGATGGCTTGCGTGGTGTGGTTATAATAATTAGTGTAATTATTAGTGACATTTTGATTCAGACGCTTTAGAGGCGAGATGTTATTTTTAAACGTTTCTTCCGGTACTTGTATAAGTATTTTCAATTTATCATATGAAAGTTTTGAGATTGCATCGAAGTTTTGTGCTGATACCCGAGTCCTTTCAGCTGTATGTTGTTCTTCGTCTTTGTCATTTCTTGCTGCATAGTTTGCTGGATGCGTAGTTTCTAATGTACCAGGTCCAAGTTTTGTTTGTTTTGGTATCGCTATCCTCGCGTAGTCATCTGTAGGTCGAAAGCAGTGTTACATGGAAATTTTGGCACAGTTTTGGGCGAACTGCCTAATATATAGTATTTGAAGTCAGTCCTCAGTGTTTATGGGACATAAACAATATCAATACAATTGACGTATCAATTTAAAGAGCAAACAGGCTTTGATAAAATAAAGAATATAAACAAGTAGAAACAAATTTAAAGGACGTATGACCGAGAGAAACTTGGTCACTTTGTTTTAGCACCCAGTCTTGGTTTATTTTACAAGCGTATGGACAAAGTAAATGAGGATCACATTTAAGAATGATAAAAAAAACGTTGTAAAAGATCTGTAAAGCTATGAAATTGATTAAGTGTAAACGAAGATTTGATCAACCAAAGTTAAACCGTCATATTTCAGTTATTAAGTTTATACACGATTTTATGTAACCATCATGTCTAGACATATTATATTATATTTCACCACTCACCTATTTGGCACACAAAGGACGAAAGTTGGACTTTTCCATCAGCGGCTGGGTTACAGTGATGTGGAGTCCAGCTGAAGTTCAAGTCCATCCGCATAGCCACGCAGTCTTTCGCGTCCGTGTTCAGAACTGGCGACCACCTGCTGAAATTCCCCACTAATGTATCGTCCATGTACATCCACCTTCCCTCCACCTCCAGGTCATTAATGCCGATCATTGCCGAGTCTGACAGCAGAGATGCTATGGTGTCGTGCTCGTACGGGCTTCTGGGGTTCGCAAGGGTGCCGCCATCTTCAACACAAGCCGCCTGGGCCTCGAAGAAGTTTGCGGTGGCCTTTATCACCCTGTAGCAGTTGGGACTGTGAAAGACGTATCCCTTCGGACATCCTGCTAGGAATATGCAAAAACAAGGGGCGTCAGTATTGTAATGACAAATACCAAGAGACGTCAGTATAGGAATGGCAAATGCAGTACATGATATCACTCACATTCATGGTAAAAAAAGTTGATACCTAAATGTACAGCGAGGGATAGAATCCTCGGAGGCATGTTTTATGGAAAAAACAGGACTAGAAGGAAAAGTTCAGCAGCTATATCTGCATAAAGTCTTTATTACACATTCGAAAGCTTCCCCCGCCCGCCATCCAATCAGCATTGGCTGAAATTTAGACGCAGTCTTACCACATGAGAATGGTTTATTCGCAACCTTTAGTACACTTCTTTATTTCTTTATTTGAATTTACCACATGCAAAAACAAGTGGAAGGGAGGACAAAACAGGTGTATCAACGCCTTTACAAGTTGTCCTCCCAAACCTGAAATGATAATACAACAATACGGAACCAAGTCAAACAATAAACATTAGACATTAGACATCAAAAATCAGTAGACATGAAATATACAATTCGGTAAAAGTTATACACAGTTCACAGCTGTCACACATAAGCAACTAAGTCGATTTAGCTGAATTGAGTGTGACATAACATAGAAACAATCAGTTATACATTACAACAATAAATCATCTTAGATACGAGCTAAAAACTTTATATATTCATAAGTCCCTTGTTAAATATTATGTTGTGGCATCAGACTTAATTCATGACAATTATACCCAGTTATATTCTTACATATGCATACATATCGATGTGTCAAGATACTGATGTCATGTTCTTTTCTGTTTACTGAGAACTGAACCACTGCGGAGTTCGCTGTTCAATAAAGTTGTTGCATACATAATCGGACATAAGGCGGCCAAACTCCCCTCGACTGGCAAATATTCTCCTATATATAGCCAGCGCAGTTGGTCTGGGAGAGACTACTGTTGACCTACTTCACAACTGAAATTGATTGATTTTTTTACATTCGCCAAACACCAGCCAACCACATTCCACCAATTCCCGGTGTGTGTGGTGGGGGGGGGGTATATTCGGCTACGTGAGACAGGGGCCTTATAATAGCCTGACAGTTGACCAGGCACCATACATGTATGTTTTAGTATGAAGGAGAAACCATACGACATGCGCTGAATGGAAAATTGGCACGGTGACCCGTGAGTCAGAAGTCAGAAAACATAATTACAAGTCCCCTTAGGATATGCCTTTGTCTTGTTTTGTTGCAGATTCACCGGCAACGCCCTACTGTCAAGAAAACTCCTAGTTCTAATTGGCGGAAACGCCTTTGGTATTTCTTTTACGAGCTTTAAAACTTATTTTACCCTTCTCTTTTCATCACTATTTGCAGCAACATGATTGCAGCGTGAAGCATAGAAAGCGCCTGACTCAGTCTCCGAATTTGCCCTCTGATACATGTACACAACCTTTGTTACATTGGTACGAGTAGTGAGTGACAAGTCAAGTACGACCATATGCACCTTCAAAAAAAATCCTGTCTTCCAAACAACCAGCCATACTCTACAATCAACTGTGCCCGGTTTCACATCAACACACTTACAGAACCAGATATGCTACTCGGAACACCTTCAAACTAGACAAACCAAAAACAAACAGCACTAAAAAAGCCTTCACAGTACAGAACTACCGCAGCACGGAACTCTCTACCACATGGGTTGCAAACAGTGTCATCACATGAGAAGTTCAAACAAGGCCTACTAAAACACATGAGGGACATGAACAAGTAAAGCACATACGATGTTACACATTTGCTTTCTTTTAAATTACTGTAATGTAAATGTATAATGTAATAATATTGTACGTGATGTATTGTTATGTCTTACATGTATGTTCCCTCTCCTGGAAGAATAGCTGCCACCCTTGGGTGAGCAGCTAAAGGAGAGTTTTTCCTCAATAAACCTCAATAAACCAAACTGAACAAGTCACAGTCCATATCTTCAAAATTTTTAATGTAGCCAATGTAGATAATGTACCCACATAAATAGATTTAGGCATTTCTTGAACTATGCAACATCTGCAACCATTAGGAACCTAACTTCATCCAGCTACATGTATTCCAGAATAAGTTAATACAACATTCACTTAGGTAGACGAACACAAAGAATATGCATGGAATAAAACCAATACCAAAATATCATCCCATGCAATTAATATCAACCCAGGATACTTTGCAACATTCGCGTTAGAACCCGTTGAGTCCACTGTAAGGACGAAAGTGTGTGCATTAATTTACAAATATCAAATCCATTAACACTGCATCAAACATGTTGCTGCAAATCTCCATAAGTTACACACACACAAAACATCTCAGATTGAAATTCTAGGTGTGGTCAAAATAGGGCTCGGTGACATTTCTTACCTTTACTTGCTTGTACGCTCCATAAAAATACGACAATCGCAACGACGAAAATCATCATGAACATCCGATAGCTTTAACACTTCCACCATAAAACACGCAATTACAAAATGTTCGCGCCTTTCTTACGATGTTTCCAGATTTTGAAGTGTTCACTCAACTGACATTTCATTTTCTGACCTTTAAGTCCAAACAACGGGTTGACCTCGCGAGATCTCGCGATAGTAGACACCAGACATGGCGACTAGGTTTGGTGTCGTTAATCACGATAACGCAGCCGGCAATGGTAACATTTTCCACGAAAGAGATGAAAGTAAAAAAAAACGTAAAAAAACACAAGCATATGCCTCCTGTTAATAAATATGCATGCAGAAAACGCTAAATGCCTCAGTATATCTACCAGAAATAAGAAGGATATTAAATTGAATGTCACTTACCTTGTCATTTTACACAATGTGCATTTCCCTCACACGTAGCCTGTATATTTCGTCCAATATTTCACTTGAACCGGTAATTCTATGCTTTTATAGTTAGAGTAAGGAATATATTCTAAGCACTTCTTCTTCACAAACTGCCCAGACAGCCCAATTCTACTTTCTCTATACAATATATCGCGTTTCTGTCAAAACAACACATCCCGAAAACTTGAAATTACTCCAGACAGCTCTGGCTTATGTTTTTACTTGTTATTTTTTTCGATAATGCTCGATAATTTGTCTTTTCTTTTGACTTATTTTGCGTTTTGATCAGGCTTTTCTTTTTTTGTAGTGGTACAGTTTTACGCCAGCTAAATGGATACTGCTGGCCAATTTGATGATACTGTCTGTCCAATTTGATACTATATCACAGCCACCAAAAATTCTGATTGGGGAAAAAATTAAACACAGATCTAGATATTGAGGTTGTTGAGGAACTGGTTGGCTCTACACGCCAAGGTGATGAAAAGTAGGATAATTACATTTAAAAACAATAGCCACTATTGCATTACTCTGACGGTGTGATGTAGGCTGGAAAGAATAGCAGTGCAGTATTACTGTACGTTCACGAGCAAATTTACAGCAACTGCCCTCGACCAGACTTATTAGGATGTTGTTAATGTATCTGACCAGCTTGGCTATCAATTTGCACTATTTTGCCGTACCGTACACCTATACCGACATGCTCTCTGTAAATGGTTTTCGTTCACTGTCACGGTGACATAACATTCCAATAATGTTATGTTGATGTTAATGTTATCTCATCCAATACATTGCCCCCATCTTAGGTTATTGAGGACACAATTAGAGGATGTATTTTAAGCGTATACGAGTAGAAATCAGTTATTTTTTTTACCTAATCGAAGTCCCAACATCTGAAACCGTCTTCCACACTCTAAAAAGAGTTGTACGTCCATGTCTGCTTTTAAAATCAAAACTTGGCCTGACCTCTGACCGCTCGATAACGACAAATTGGAACGAGCTTGATTTGGAAGGTGAATTGGGACATTTCTGTTATTATTATCATTATTCATTATTGTTTATCTGTTCGTTACTATTATTATTTATCTGTTCGTTGCCTTTTTCATTATTATCATTGCCATTATCATTATTCATAGTATCTTTTAAAATTGTATCCTTTAAAGTATTATCATTATTTATTGCATCTTTTAAAATTTTATTGTTTGTATGTGACTTTAGGTATATCACCACTGAAAAGTTGTGTTAACACTAAGTGGTCAACTCTGGGTAAAAATAACGGAAAGTAAAAAATTAACTAAATTGAATAAATGAACCGATACCGGTGGTAACATCCAACCCCTAAAGGCCAAAGCATGCTCAATTCTTGGTCATATCTCTGCTTTCTGACATATCTTCATTGCTACCGTTGTTGGATAGTCCTTGAGGTAATTTCTCAGAAATGACGTAGGTGCTACCATCAGTACCCGGAAACGTCTTCGTGAAAGTCTGTACCAGACACCATCAGCGCCATGCTCAGTTCACAGATGACTGAACGAATAGATAGCACCTTATACGTACATTGAAAAGTCAGTTGTCGTCCATTTTGGTTTTGAATGACTACTAAAGCCTGTGTGACGTATGTCACTTCAATCTGTGTGAAATAGGAGTTTTGTTTACCCTAAACGTCATATGACTATTTCGTGAGGTACGTTGAAATGTAACTGGATACAAATAATTTCTTTAGCTTTTGTTTGTTTGTTTGTTTGTTTGTTTGTTTGAACTATTGTTTATTCATGGGAAACTCAAATTGGCCTGCAGGTCGCATTTCATTGAAGTCGCGGGGGAAGAGGTGAGACAAAATATATAAAAGTCCATTTAAGTCCTAACTTCCAATACCTTGATAACGAATTTTGAATATAAATATCAAGGTCTTTCTTCACTAAAGATCTTCGTATACATGTGCGTAATCCATGCAGAACAGAGAAATACATATGAAAAAATCCGAACTGTTGACCCACTCGCCATTGTAGGGACTAGTCCTACACAAGTAAAACCATTGCTGAAAGGTCAAGTGTGTAGCCTCTTCAAATCCTGAGGACAACGTATGGAAGCAAACATTGAGCCTGTTGCAGATTCCCCGTGGTTCTAATTGTTTACCATAGCTCATGTAAGTACCTATATTATAGGTTCTGGGCCCTGCATACAATAGTACACAATGTGTTTGGCTGTAGTGCCCGTGAAGTGTAAACATTGTAGTTTTGAGACTCACCTGTGCACGTGCATATACAGACTGCAGCCAGGACAAACCAGCGTATTCTCCAATACGACGTCATGCTGGTTAACCGTTACAACGTGTTGCATTGTCCTCCATTGGAAACGGTTTGTTGGCTGCCAGTACTCCACAGGCCATGACTGTCTGTCCCACCTTTTCTCACGTTTTTTTTCTTACGCCTTTTTCGGGTAATCGTTTCCTTGTGACGCCAGACGGTCGAAGAGCAAGTTTTGCACACCCCGCGGCACGGGCGGTTGTCTCCGACTGGTGTGTAATTATGTGAACTTAATGTTGCTGTGTCTATTTATTCGCACATTTTGTTTTATGCGACCCTTCATTCTTAGCTATTCATATTACCTCGTGTGTTTGATTATCATAATGGCTATTTACGTCTAACTAGAACTTTACAACGATAAAAAATATCGGTTAACGTTGTTTTTGAGAATGCTAACTTACATCGCCCCGGGCGTCCCCAGGCCAGTATGACCTTAGTTCCAACTTTAGATGACCTCGAAAATCTGTTGTCGGGTTGGGTAGCTGTTGATTTGCAAACCAGGCGTAAAATGTTTACAAAAAAACTAACGGTTTTGATATCTCGTGATATAGACATGCTAGGGTCACGAATTTTGAATGATATCATTAGCTCTTGGGCTTAAAAAGAAGTGACATTAGTTTGGTCCCCCTAGCAGCTTGGTTTGGAACTGCAGGGCAGGTTGATTAAGGATTCAAGATCGATATCACTTTATTGAACATTGCAGTGTATCACTGAATTGCGTCCAATTTACACAGTTTACATAATAAAATGCATTGATAATTTAAAAAGACGGTAGTGGCAATGGTTAAAAAGACACTGCATATCTAAGGGATATAGATTGTAGTAAATATACATCTGCTCGAATAAAAAGGTACAATATTTACGTCTGATGTGTTACGTTATAAAGGATTGTTGAGTAGACTGCACATGTACGGAACAGGCGAGTTTCTGTATCTGTTGGTTCTTTTTAAGGGGTTGGACAGTTTGTGACTGTTTACTCGGCCTGTGATCTGTAGTCTAGTGGGTGGTAACCAGTCTCTGTATTCGGAACTTAGTAGAGTCCTTGCGAATTTCCGGCAGAGCAGCTCTCTTCTCTCTCTAAGACCACACCGACTTAATTTTATGGATGACATCCTCTGAAGACCCCCAAACTAGTGCGCGTGGGCGAATAAAAAAAATTCCGACCAAAAATAAAAATCCTACTAAAATCCACTGTATACAATTTAGCTTATTGTGAATTTGTAGCAGTACATAGCGACGTATACGACAAGCCGGCACGTGCTGTTTTTTTGCGGCATTTATCAATCGGCACTGTACGTAATATACTGAGTTCTTGAATCGTGGAGCTTCGGTAGCCTGGGTGCCCGGCTCCGTATTGTCGCCGACTACCATGGACTACCCAGGCCTAGAGCCAGGCCAGAGCCTCCGAGGACGTGATCTTTTTTTTTTGACGACAGGCAAAAATCAATGCGCGCGCGGATGTCATCCATAAAATTAAGACGGTGTAGCCTAAAAAATCTTTGAGGAAAGATAACTCAAGAACCGGCGACGGATTTCATGATTTTTATTACGTACTCATTTTCATAATTTATGAGGAACTGCTAGAATTCTCTGTTAACGGATTACTAAAGGCCAGAAGGGAGTGCTATATTCCAACAGACATTAATTTTAGGAAGTGAAAAATGCATATCACAGTATATATTAAAATGCCCATTATGAGCGCAAGTCTTAAAAAGCATAGAATCCAACTTATAAATGCTACAAAAGACCAGTATGTGCCGACTTGTCGTTAAAGTCGATATGTACTACAGCAAATTCCCAATGCCAGCTTCGTATTCCTGTGGTTTACCGTTTAGCAAAATTTTACTTGTTTTTTTTTCGCCCTCTCGCATTAGTTTTGGGGTCTCCAGAGGATGTCACACATAAGAATTTAAGTCAGTGTGGCCTAAGCTACAGATTTAACGTAGCTTGGTAGCACCGGCCTGTACATGTACATGTAGCTAGGGAAAACATTGCACCAAATGCGTCGTCTGGAAAATTTAATTAACTCTAATCTCCCTTTTTTTGTGTCATAAATCGCAAGCCAATTTATTGTGTAAATAAAGGCGTTTACAGGCTATACGCACGGCTAAAGCCATATTCTTCTCTTTAGAAGACTTCTTTTTGAAATGATTTAAATTCGGATCGATCAAATTCCATAACTAAGTGATGAGGCTTTACTACTCTGTCCGGTGTAAATTTTCACGCACTATTATTCCTGTCTTATAAAGGGGGCCATTATGCCACTCACCAGAATGTAAACCAGCGTAAGATATACAACTTGTTCTTGACCATGCACTGGTCACGTCTGTAACTCCAGACGGTAGTTAACTTTTGTTTATCCGTTGCTTACATGCCATGACGTGTGAATTATACAAAGCAGCAAGGGATCTTGATTTGTTTCTGTTGGCATGTTAAACTTTGTATATGGTGCTGGCAATATATCTTAAAGACTAGTAGACAATCAATGTAATACCAAGGTATCCAAAATAGCTGCCGAGGTCTTTTGGCCTGTCACTTCACCTCACCTCACCAGCCCGTCATTAGCTATTAATAGGTTTAGATACCAGGCTACTATGGTATCTGACGTTCGTGTTACGTTAATGGTGAAGATTTGAGTTTTCTTCCACGTTTCGCGACGTCTGCTACTTTTAGCTGGTCAAGAAATGAGCTGAGATCATTCGAAATATCACAGCAACTTCGTACTTAGGATATGATGAACATTGCATTGTCTAAGATATTGAAAAGATTATTTTGTTGTAAATGTGCGGGATACGTATATGCCAAGCAACATATGTAGGTCAAAGTCTAAAAAACAACATCGCATTGGAGATTTGTGCTAAATGTAATTTGTGTATGTCTGGTAATGCGAGATTAGATGCTTATAAAGGATGTGTGATACCAAGCAACAGGAATATTCTCTATACTAGCTACTTTGAATGAAAGCTAATAGAGTTAATAAGATACCAAAGTAGATCAAAGTTTTTAAAAAGATCATCACATAGAAGAGTAGTGCCAAATTTTGTATACCTGATAATGCGAGATGATATAAAAGATATCTATGAAGGATAGGTATTTATGAATGATACCTGTTTGTTTCTGGTTTTACATGTTAATTACTGATTAATACGTTAATGGTTTTAGATGATAAATACAATGATAACAAATAAGGAATGTGTATATGTGACTCTTCAATAAAAAAAAAAGTCAATGAAAAACGATCAATGGGAAGCTGTATAACACTGTCGATCAATGTAAAGACTCAAGAAAAACATCTGACTCCTATAACGACCTTTGACATGTCGTGGCTCCGATATGTCAATAGTTGACACAAAGTAAAGTCCAGACAGGGGTGAGAAGGGGGCCAAGTCTGGATAATTACAGCGACGGACTCATTTCAGTTCCAGCACGGCGGGAGGCGTGGAGAGCATCTTTGAGCATCATCAATCGTTTTCAGGTAAATGTATATATTGTACGTGTAGCAACAAATTATCAACAAACAGTAGCATTGGGGCGCCAGGTGTCGCTCTTAGACTTGTCGTATATGATCCAGCGGCAACGACATATAGGTCATGTACGTACTAGTAGTATATCACAATAGCTATTCCTCAACAGAAGAGTGGTTATCTCATCGTTTTTTTTATTTTGGATATTTAATATGGAATGTTGACATTCATGTTATTCCATGGAGACAAACGCGTTTGTATGTTATGACCTGTGTGAAAATGGAGGTGATGTTTTCGGTGTGTGTGTGTGTGTGTGTGTGTGTGTGTGTGTGTGTGTGTGTGTGTGTGTGTGTGTGTGTGTGTGTGTGTGTTTGTTTGTTTTTGGGCCAGCAACGACTTTGGAAGACATTTATGGATTGTAATGATATTTGGTAGGTGGGTACATGTAAATTTTGAGTCAAAGTGCCCTTGCAGGCCTTTTTTTTACTGCAGCAGACCTTCATTATCTTTCGTCTTGGACATTCCGTGGCATTTGATAATGATATTTAGGTAACTTTTGATGAGAAGAACAAAATATGGGCCCCCCTAGTAGCTTTGCCTGGAACAAAATAACTTTAGAAATACTTAATCTGAGGGGACCTGTTGGACCATTGCCAGCCATGCCATAAGTGCTAACTTGGCAATACTGAACCTCTCTAATTGGCGGAGAGGTGGCCACGTCATACTCCCAAAATACGGACCAATGGAAGAAGCTGGTCCAGGTTTCAGACGACACAACGGCCCCTGCAGGTTGGCATGACACTCAGGTGGTGTTCTGTGAACTGTAGGTGGAGAGAAGTTCAAAACTGACGCCATTTTCTGACAGGATGATGTTACAACTACGCCCCCTCCCCAATATCTGCAGAGTACCTTCTACCTTAGTGTCATTTTTTGTCACGTCAAAGCAATACATGTATGTGAAGAGGACGGACCCACAAAAAGAGGCAAGATTGATCTGAATGACTGTACTTACGAAGGGAAGCCAAAGGTAAACACGTCAATTTTGATCAGATGTATTATGTAGTTTTAAACCGTTACAAAATAAGTGCTTCAGGCAGTCATGTCAACAACAACAACGCATACAAAGTCGATTGTAGCTACAGCTGCTACTTTTTAAGTGTCAGAAAGTATATGTGGTTATTCAAACATCAATCTTGAAAAGAATAGCAGAGAGGGAATAAGTCAGGGTTTCATTTCATGTAGTTTTGACGAAATGTAATTGTGTTGGTGTTGGTGTACATGGCAGAGTAATAGCTGAAATACAGGAATACACTGCCCCTTGCCCCTCTTTAGAAAAGAAAAACACTGTGAGAAAGACGATGTGAACAAAAAGTCATGGTCAAGTTCGAGCAGCAAAAATCTCCTGGGTCATGGTACCATGGGACCATGGTAAAATCCTAATTGTTAATAGCCCTACAACTTCAGCTATGCGAGAATGGCAGTCTATGCCACGTAGGGCACAATTGTGACTTGGCATGATCCCATGCTGTAAAAAGAGCCAATCCTTCAAAAGTAGCATTTATGAAAGATAATAAGTATAAATAGCACAACCATGTTGTTGATTCGCCTTCCGGCTTATACCTGAATGTAGCCGCGGGGACAAAACAAGTCAGGTGGGTGCTTAACCGATAAGGCCAAAGTGGACACTTTTAATATTAAATAAATAGTAAGCTATGACGTAAATGGTAAATTATTCCGATGCCTTTCTTTGCTTGTTGGAGGTGACTGTATTCCACTGTAATAAAAAAAAACTTTTCTAGCAACGCCTAAATCACCGTTGGTTGGTACTCTGTACATGTCACACGTTCTAAAGTCATAGAAAATAAACCAGACAACTGGATAAAACGACTGGCGAAAGATTGTGGCTGCCATTTGTGGCACAATATATACATACGCAACCAAATTAATATTTCGGATATTGATATTAATTGCCGACAGGAAAAGCTATCTGTCACCAAAAAGTCAAGTCCATATCATGTTCAGGACAAAAGATACAAAAACCGGAAGTTCTGCTGCAGTACCAAGGTCATCCACCAGGAGGACAATGTTTGACCTTGACCTTTGTACCAGCATACCAAATATCATCACAATCCATAAAGGTGTTATAAACTTATGCTGACTACAAATGTGCGGAAACACAAACACACAGACAGACAGACAGACAGACAGACAGACACACAGACAGACGTCGACACGCCAAAAACAATACCTCCATTTTTCATGGAGGTAAAAAATAGTTGGCAGTAAAGCCGTGAGCCGGGTACTTCGAATTCCCTGATCGACATAACCCCGGCTCTACATGGCAACATAGCAATGCCCAAATCACACAAGAAGGCGTAGATAGATTGTTTCGATACTTGGCAGGTGAGTTGGTCTTGGTAATGATTTTGAGTCCCCTAGTGACTTGTTATGGTACTACAGCGGAAGTTCCGGTTTTGATATTTCGTCATCTGGACATGATTGGGTTACGAATTTATGGCTGGTGGGCAGCTCCTGTGCTGGAATAGCCTTCATTGGTAAGCTAAGCCTGTCATTGGGTGTAGAATATGATCAACTGATACAATTCCAATTACAAACATGTATAGTTCGACAGATTAATATAATTTAGTGAAGGTATGAGATCGTGGAACTCTAGTAAATTTTGCTAATGCTTTACAACCTCCCACCAACCCAGTCTGACTCTGGAGGACTTAAAGAGACTCGCCGACGACCGCCAAGTATGGCGCAGGACGCTGTGCAGGAGGACGGCTGACTTTGACGCAGGCCACTAGCTAAGTTGAGCAGACCTAATCAAGTAAGTTTACAACCTCATTTTACTGATGGGGTCATTTTCCACATAATGGACATGTATGTACAGAACTCCTAAGTCATCTTATCTTAAATCATGGGGGTATATATATAGACGTCCCTACGCTCTGCGTGTGCAGAAAAGTAGGAATGTCACCATATACTGAAGTTCAGGTGAGTTTACATGCATGCAAAGGCAGCGTGACTGTCTAGCATTCAGTGAGCGGAGATATTTGGAAAAGCTGAGCCATTAACACCTCAACCTATTGTTTTAAAGACAACCTTTTCTGAGCGTGCCATCACTGTGAAGCTAAACATGAACTGTCAACAAAAACGTGAAAATTTATTTATTTTAGTTCCCGTGCTTTGAGACCTTTGTCCTTCTCATGCCAAGGCCCATATGTGTATGTGTAAATGTAATCATCCATACACAAATACCTTCCAACTCATCAGGTAATGGAATGGGCGGAACATCCGTTCTCCGTCAGTCACATCCAATAAGAGTGGTTTTAGTAGAATGAGAAGTACGCCCTGATCCTTTGTTTTGCATCCACTCCGTGGAAGGCATTCGCGAATTAAAAATTGCTGTTGGATACGGTAGTCAAGTGAAAAATATGCCGTATAGTTGTATACGTTCACTTTGTGTAATTACGCTCCCCAAAAATTATTATGGCTCAACTTAAAGGTCACAATGGCACCTTGTACTTGTCGGCACGTCATGCCAGACTTAACTTACACTGATTATAAGCATTTAAATTTTTCCTTATGGGTACCAAAACTGCATGCAATTCGTGATGTAATCGACCTTCAATTTCTTTTCTTGATAGATTGAAGTTTTATTATGAAAAACTTAAACTGTTCTCCAACTCAAGATTTGACTCACCAGAAATTTTCGACTGAATCACTCAGTCTTCCTCAGCTATCTGACCCAAATGCTGTGGACACGTGATTTTTCCCACGTGTGACGTCAGCAAAGGGTCAAAGGTTGGAGAACAGTTTAAGTTTTTCATAATGTAATTTACCAACTCAGATGAACTTTCATGCAGATTGAAGTTTTGCCTGGACAGAATGTAGCTGGGCAGAACGATAGAGCCAACCCTAGCCTTTCTAATTCTACCTCTCAGGAAAATGATTCTTTGGCTGCACGCACCTTTTAACAGTATGAAAGTGCACAAGTAATTTAAAGATCACAAACCATTGCAATCTAGGTTCGGGTCGAGTACTTCAAAGTGTTCCACTTTGTTTCAAACCTTGCGTGGGGAGCTGCAATTACCTAATGGAAAGGGAGCGCATCGATTTAGCAATTAGCTCAGATGGAGTACAGGAGAATTTTTCTGTGTTATTGAACGCTTGGGTGAGTTACGAACTTAATGCACTCCGGCAAAAATTACACGTAAGAGGCAAGAGTCACTCAAGCATGCAAAGCACGCGTTGACTGCTGCACACTTAGCCGGCATGGCCTGAACGCTATACTGTGTGATATTGTAAACAGCGGCCGCGGTGACTTGTTGTTGCTCAAGTTGGGGGCATCTTTGCAGCCGAGGCAACGACGGTATGTACGCACGTACGAGGGATTTGACCCGGCAAGGTACTACCGTGAATGCTTCTGTGTACGTTCTGTAACTGCGTGTACGGCGCCAGTGCATGTATGCTAAGCATATTCTGTTGGAACAATAATTTGAATAGTGAACAATGCAGTCTGTAACACGTCAGACTCGTTAACAATCTAGAACGTGCGCTTTGGCACGATGGTTATAATGTGAGACTATTGAAGTATTATTCCAGGTATTGTATGAAGTATTCAAGATGTATGTTTTTTCCAACTCCCTGTTAACAGAAAGCCTTGTACTCCATAAGGCCAGGCTTCATTGTTGAAGCGGATAATATATGTACTGGCATGTGCTGTACATGTTGATTACGTACCCTTCCTTTCGTATTCGCAGATGGATATGCACAAGCACGAAAGAAAACTTTTCATGGATCAGTACAGATGTAAACATCATAATGTCATGGAGGGCATATCAAAGTTAGTCCTTTGTGTTCAGTTTTTCTTGCTTGCTTGTTTTCACAGCACTAGTCTATACTCAGAAAAATTGCAAGCGTTTTATTGATGTTAATGATTTATTTATTCTACGTTACAAAGGTTTCCTAACCTTCAGAAACATGACATTACTTGGTGTGTGTCGACCTCGGTATGTTAAGTTCACCGACAGTTACATGGCCTCATAATTCAATTCAAACAACTCGCTGAGAATATTCTCAGTATGGATTATGTTAATCTGACAATTCAATAGTCTGTAACTCCACAGTACACTTAAATGTACAAGTAATCTACATGATCTATAATGGGCAACGTTGAAAAAATACACACATTAAATGATTGCACCACATCATTCATTAAACAAAATAAAAAGAAGAGGCATTTGCACCGATCGGTGACATTTTGTACAATGTACGGAGGTTGTAACTGTATATGTGAATCTGAGATTATATGTAATGTGTTCATTCATTAATTATTATTCAACAGTTCGACGAGGTACGAATCATAACTACATACAACCTTGACCTCTATTTACTCGTAGGAGACGATTGAACGTCTTGCGCAACGGTGTCGTAAAAACCGTTTTGCATTGAAAAATGAAAATAATATAGTATCATACCTCACCTCAATAAGAAAATGTCTAGTCCATCCTGTTTACGAATCATTTCAGATATAGGTATGGGATGTCACATTCTGAACTATACACATGTACTTGGTTATTTTCTCCATGTTCTCGCACAGGTACAATGATACCATGATATAGGAGCGACAACAGAAGAATCATGACAACAAAGGATCGCTGCACCTGCATATAACTCGTCATGGCGGTCAAAACAGGTACCAGGACAAACGTATTATAGGGATTTTTAAATATGAGTTTTCAACACCACGAAGTTATAAAGGAGCAGTACTTGAGAAGGCAGTACATACACGGTTCAAGCGGGATGAAACGTGACAACTAGTCCTCAAAACAGCTAAGAATAGTGTCTGTGGCGCTATTAGCTTATTATCTTTACACTCTATCGCTTGTACAAAAAGTATTGCAAGATTATATGTTTCTGTTCTACTTCTGTTATGCTAAGAAACTTTATTTCCTGTTAATGTGAACACGAACTTGACCACCTCTATAACATCATGACTTTTGTCCTTGATCTATTCCAGGCCTTTGTCTGCAGCATTCTTCCTTACGTAGGGTGACGCTCCTAGTGATCGTCCTGGCTATGGTCATAATCCTTCTTACGAATTTCGGCCTCAACCATGTCAGCCATGAATTTCCACAATCCGTCACCAGCTTCAGCGAATCGTGCAAGGCGGAAGTCTCTGCCCCACCCATCGTCTCCGTCGACGCCGTGTTTCCGGTGAAGATTGCAGTTGTCCGCGGTAACATCAAGTTCGTCCCCCGTTCTTACGCGACCGTACGTTTAAACCCGGTCAGCGCCACCCCTATCCCAACAGTGACGTTGTACTACGGTGTCGGAACAATGAACTTGACCGTCTCCAAAGCTGGACTTATACAGCTTTCCGTTACCGTGGAAACGCAAGGTGACCACGCCCCTGCCGAGTCATGTCATGCCAGCGTCAGAATAAACGGTTTTAAGTTATCTGACCGAGAGAAACTGCGCATGGTCCACAATGGAACACTGGAAGGGAATGCACTGAAGTGGAGAGCAGGGTTTGTGGTGGTTGAGGGCCCTGTAACGGTGCCAAAGTCAGCAACACTAGTGGTGGAACCAGGAGTGTTTGTTTTGATGTCTTCAGGAGCAAGTATAAACGTTCTCGGGAAAGCAACAATCGGAGCTCCAGACGGTCAACCCGTCGTTTTCACCGTTCAACCGAGCGAAAACGGCGAACGCAGGTCGTGGAGCTCTGTGCGGTTTGGTGAAAAGTCGCTAGGGGCACTGCACAACACCTGGCTTACACAAGGAGGCGCATTTGCAGATCAGCACTCTCGGTAAGAAATTACGACTAATTTCTGAACTTACGCACACACACACACACACACACACACACACACACACACACACACACACACATACAGTACACACACACACATACAGTACACACAGCATACAAGCACACATACGAATACATATATGCACCCCTCTCACACACACACACTGCACCGTTACACTTTATCGTCAAATAAAATATTTTTATTTTTTCTTGCACAGATTTGCTAGCCGTCACGCCAATGCGGTATTGAGTGTTGAGGAGGGATCTGAAGTCGACTTTTCAGGCGGAGGTATCATGGACAATGCCGGCCCGGGATTAGGAGGGGAACGATGCACAATTAAGGTATGGTAGCCTGGAAACTTTGCACTACGATAGACAATAGGCAACATTGTGTGACATTTCTAACAAGCTGCATCAATTCGTTATCAATTTCTGATGTGAAAAGGAGTTCTGCTTTCAGCTCATCTTTAACGTTACCTTTGAATTAATCTTGCTCTAGCTCAAAAACATCATCATCTCAAGGTGCAAAGATGGCGGCTTCGTTCAGCGGGCAACGGTTACCATGGAGAACGTTTACGTCACGGAAACCAGTCGTAACCACGTGGCATCACCTCAGCCAATCGGAGACGGCTTTACGTTTGACCAACCTGAACAGTCGTCTCTCGGGAAAAAGATTTCACGAATATCAAACAGGTAGTTTATTTCTTTACGAATTACAACTTATAGGAGTATGTGAGGCTTGAATTGTCCTGTGCCTACTGTGCTTAATCCCCGCTTAATCTAAAAAGTTATTGAAAATATATCCATTTATATATAATTCAGTTAACTGGCGGCAGAAATCAGAGCTTGAAGTATGATCCTTTGTGCTATGTTCAAATATACAGGAGAAGGGTGTCAAACATTTATGCTGCAGATTACTGATCATTGTTGAACATATAATCGGAACATGTATTTTGGCGCATTTTGACACAATTATCCCTTATTTCTTTGCTATTGTCTCTACTGCTTTTTTCAGTGTTTTCACTGGTGGAGAAGGAGTAGGAATAAACATCATCGGATCCAGTCTCAACATCGAAGCCACCATCGTGGAGGATTTTTCCCAGGCATGCGTGTCAACATCCGGCAGTAGCGTAACCATAAAGAGCTCGATCATGCGAAGTTGCCTGGTTGGTCTACGCGCAAAGAACGGTCGCGACAAGCAACTGGTCCTCGTGACGAACAGCGCCATGGTTCAGAACAAGTTCGGGGTTTGGTACGGTGACGGGGAGGCAAGAGCATCTACCAGTGGGACTCTTACGTTAAGAAATTCTCTGGCGGTGGCCAACAGTGAAAAGAACTTGCGAGTGTTCAGCAAAGGAGTGGAGCAGACTGACACGGACACAGGATCAGTAAACGTTAAACTGAAATGTTTCTTTGTAAGTAAAAGCTCCACTGTTAAAAGAAGCCGTTCAACACTTAGTCTTAGACGCTCTGAATCTTGTCAGCAGCCGGAAATAAACCTTCACCATGCGGATTGTGATTTTGCAGTGGATCTGCTGCCGTCTAAGTGTTTTCTGTCAGGCTACGCGCAGAGCAAGCTTACTCATATCCAGTTGCAGAGGGTAGACTTGTGTAGTGACTGTTGCAAGAACGCGTCTTCCCTGGAGTTCGGAAACTATGAGCACTGGAGCATGAGAAACATACGGGATGTGAAACGCGCCACTATCTACACGAAGATACCCAATGAAGGTTGCGGGGTGACGTTTTCTGCAGACATGTACCAATACACCGATAGTGACTGTGTCATACAGAAGGTTCACGTCAAGTCAGCTTACAGTGATCTTCATCACTATCAGGTGAATACTTCATATATTCATTGTTCCTTTGCATACATAGATGTTTGGGTTGTTCCATGGTTTACCGTATGAATAAAAACCAAGCAGATGTCAGGAGGGGAAAGACTGATGAAACAAGAAGTGACGCAATTCTTGTACATTGCCCCCCTTAATATATAAAGCTTAAGGCACAGATAAGCATTCAATATCTATTATTGATATGATTATAATGCGGGACTTTTTTAATAGGGTGAGAGCCACCTGCGAGAGATGAAGACGCACTACTTGGATCAGGTGATGCACACCAACTTGACCTCCAAGTCATTCGGCGTGGTCCTGGACTTCTCCCACATCCGGGACAGAAGTTCTGCACTCATCAAGGCGTCACTGCTGTGTCCCTACAGTCAACATGGCGCTCTGTCAGCTTTCGTCACCGCATTTCTCCCAAATATTGGCAAGTATTCTGTTTGTATTTATTAAGTTTTGAGAAAAATATATTTTTGATTCGTTTATCTATTCTTGATATTTGAACAAAAACATATCAATATTGAAAGAACACTGCAGAGTACATGTATGACAAGTTGTACTGGAAGCTAAACGCTAAATGTGAGATCGTCTTATATTGAAATTCAACCTAAATGTGCCGTTTAAAAACGTACAACAAGTGCTTGCAACAAACTATTTATCCTTGAGCTTAGTTTTCATTCCATATTTTTGGCATGATGGATCTTGCATTCTTATCTTTTAAGTCAGATGATTTGCAATGCAATTTAATCGAAATGAATTGATAACATACCCGTTGCTGCACACATCTATGAAGTCAGTACACAACTAGAATCATATTGTCTGACATGAGCATGTTTTCGGTACTTTCCCCAGGCATCTACACTCACATGACGGTCAAGCTTGCCGAGCTTGCCCATCCCAACAACTTCCACAAGTACGTGGCTTTCCTCTACATTGGGAACTGCATGAAATCAAAACACTCCGACTTCGTCAACATGGAGACCAACAACTATGTGCTGATCGACAACGACCGCTGCCTGGTGCCGGAGAGGGTGGCGGCCATCGATGTCCCAGCACCATACAGGTGAACAGCAATCTGCAGTTTGATTCAACTCCGCTTTGAGCGCTTCGTAGCAAACAGTTGTGCTTGGGGAGGGGGGCATTCCGAGAAGTTTTAGGGCACAGCCCACTAATTCCAGCTCCTATTGGAATATATGGAAAACATCTAAGAACTGAGCTGTCAACAATCACCTACTTGAGTGTTCAACTATTGCAAACACATATTGACAGGGTAGTCCAACTTCCAAATTGTCCATTTAGTCAAAAAATTTCACTTTTTGACCAGCGATACCTGGCACGGCAGAATTCACGAGTTGCACATTCCCAGGATCCTTTGCGCCCAGGGTAGGTCACGTGGGCGTCAGGGTAGGGAAAGGTCTCGGTAAACCACGTGACTCATCCTCGGCTTTGGTCGGAAGAAGGTGCCCTAAGCGATATCTGGCCGATAGTAGGCTGGGAGCATTCACATTTTCACGTAGTATATTGAATCAACCCTATCCTATCCCATACCGATAGTCATGGAGCAAAAATTCGATGCCGCTTTGCCGTACGAACGCCGTGAAAAACTACGTGCCTCCCGCCGCCGGCAGTGGTGTCAGCCATTTTTGAAATTTCCGAGCGCTCGCGAACACTTCCGACTTCTTCCGACCAGAGCCGAGGATGAGTCACGTGGTTTTCCGCGACCTTTCCCTACCCTGACGCCCACGTGACCTACCCTGGGCGCAAAGGATCCTGGGAATGTGTAACTCGTGAATGCAAACACTGTCAGCATGACCTCTGACCCCCTTGAAGACCACCAAAAGACAAGAAGATGGGATTAGTTTTAGAACCTACCAAGCAGCCAAAACAACACTAACAGCCAGTTTTTTCAAGTTAATAGAAATAGAAATAACTCTCCAGCTGGAAAATGCCAGCATTTATCCACACATACCAAGAAAAAGGCTGTTTTCAGTTGGTTTGGCTGCACTCAAAGGGGTCTCACACTGGGCCCTCTGGGCATGCGCCAATTGGTGGCCTTTGCCCTTTAAAGGATAGCTGTAACATCTGTTCTACAGTAGTCTGATTGAGTTAGTATCTGTTCTTTTCAGATACAACATCATTTTTTTAAGGTTGGGTGGCTTCAGACAAGATGATTCTTTGTTGTCCCCAAATGACATACCTGTCCACAACTACAAACAATGAAGACATCGTGAGCCTTTGGGGTGTGAAAACTATGTAGCGAACATTTGAAAGGCCAAAATCAGTTTACGAAATGGAGGGGAAGGATTATGTATCTAGTAGGGATTGAAAACTGTCGAAAATAACATGTTTTCTGGGTTTATATTTACTGCTATATCTATCTATCTATATATACAAGCTTGTGAACGTTTTAATTCTAATGCCTTCTTGTGCTTCTGTTTTTGTTTCTAGAGACCGACTCGGACGCCTCTATGACATCCTGTTTACCAAACGACATGTGTGTCAGGTACCTGAAGATATGATCAACAGGTTGAAGCAGATGAACGCAGTATCATCAAAGGTAAGTGCAGATTTCATAAAGATGTATCTGTGGCTAACGTAACATCCTAAATACGTATCTTATCTTTCATTCTTTCCAAATCCGTCAGGTTCCTTCATCTATTTGACCAATTATTTTTGTCTTTTAGCATTTTACATTTCTCTGCCTTTCAAGGAATAAACGTTAATAGAAAATGTGGATAAAATTTTTCTTCAATCTTAGATGGCGTGGGTGCTTTCTATGGTGGATAACACAACGAATGATAATGTATAATGAATCTTGGAATATCAACTGATCAGATGAACCAGGTACGCGCAACGTATCAGTCACAGAAATGATTTTCTTTCAGTAAGTCTTATTCTCATCCACTTACTAACTGACAGGTTCCTAGCCTCGGGACACAGTTTCGGAGGGAAGTGGAGTCGCACCCTGCCATGGCGCCACTCGTGTTGAAAGAAGACCCTGAAATCTACGAGGAAGTAGACGGGCGAGTGTCCGTCCTCGTCGCGGAATACAACGCTCTTTGCGAGGATAACAACAACGACAAGTTCGACAACTTTCTCAGGAAGGTGTACAAGACGTTCCCCATCACGGAAGCATACTTGGTACACGGTAGAGACTACATTCTCGCAAAGTTCGCGGACGGAACTGTAGCATACTTGAAAGTTGTCGGTGGCGAGGAGCGAGAGGAAATGGACGGGTACGTGATGAACGAAGGGCTGGCTGAGCTGGTAGCGTATCACCTCGATCGTCTGCTCGGGCTGGGTCGTGTGGCCGTCACCGCTGCACGACGGCTGCGACTGGACGGAACTGTCCCGATTAACGGTGTGATCAACGTGCAAGGGGAGGTGGTGGAAAATTTCAGCGGTAAAAGGGAAACGCTTGGGTGGTACCTTACTGACGTTGAAACAAAGACGACGTCTAAAAGCATACGGTTTATGGCACGGCATCTTCAGAAAAGTGAACATGAACGTCATTATTCCCTGGATGTTATTGTTGTAGGAAAAATGAAGTCCACAATAGAAAATGTAGAGCTACATCCTCAAGTTAGAGAATTCTTCAAGCACAGTGCAAACTATTCTACGCTCGAAAAAGCTGAAGTAACGATGCAAATGTTGCGGGATCTTGCTGATCTCTTCGTGTTTAATTTCTTAATTCACAATCCTACAAGAAAAAATCTGGCTATCTCGGAGTTACGTTTTGTTAGTTACGATAACGGTAAAGCGTTTTGGCCTAAAGTTTCCACCAAAGCGTGCGAGTCCATTCTCAGATGTCCTGCACTTCTTCAACCCGAAGGCACCCGAGCATCAGCGGAGAAACACGACGCCTGTCCGAAGATCTGCTCGAACCATGACGTCATGCCTTCGGTCCACTTCGTGAACTGTCGATTTACGAAGCAAACTTTCTCCATAATTAAACGATTCAACGACGAAAAACGATCGGACAAAACTCTCTCATCTAGACTGCGACAATCTCTTTGGAATGAGACTATTGATGTGGGCTCCTTCAAATCTTACTTTGGCAAAGTGAACTTATATGAAGGACTGGACGCCAGGCTTTTTTGTTTAACAAGACATATGAAGAAATGCATGACCAGATTTGGTGATGAAATTTTCATATGATATCAAGCATAAGATAGATACGTTGGGGCGGCTTCGGTACAATATATTGATAACATATTGTTGCTTTTTTTATATATAATATGCCATGGTGAGCTTGTAACCTGCTATTTGGAATTATTTTGGTCACAAAGATGCATATATTTGACGCTGTCTCCATATTTACCATGACAGACCTTGCAGTACAACTTCTTCAGATCGATGTACAGTGTGTTTCGATCGCAGATAAATTAGAACTTTATGGTCTTGCTCCTCTCCCTGACACTCTTGGCGCGCATAGGTTCTACCCATAATGCACCTTGACTCTTCCCTCAACTTTTGAATGATTGTGTGATTTTGCAACCGTTGTGCGAGACTATGACAAAGACTAGTACATGTAATAAATGTTTCTGTGCATGTAATAGATATATGAATCTATAAACGTTGTGCAGCTAGCATTTGAGACAAATCATGTTCAAGGCTAAATGGTATGTAGAAGGTGGTTTGTCTACTGAAATGAGGGTGAGCCTTGTCATTATGGCCACAAAACATGGATAGTAAGGTTTTTTTATGAGATAGGCTAGATTTCTCCGTTGTTATTTTGTTTATCACACTCAATTATAATGAGTGAGTTGCAATGTAGATAAATGTCAAATCCTGCCCATTTTTTATGCATATGCCGGGGACATTAAAGTTTGACCTCCCACAATGCATCACACTGCTCATGCGCACTTCAATCGGCGACTTGGTAGATCTGCAGTGAATTAGAAGTCTAGCTCTACCTTACCAAATTGCAATGTTACAGACAGCTAACTAAAAACATGGAAGGCAGTAAAAGAAATATTAAAGAACCAGCACATTTCAAGTCTGAGATCTACTTTATTTACTCATCAAAATTCTTTCTGCGACTTGTACAATAAAAAGGACCCGATGATTTTGACAAATGACGTATTTGCTCATTTACATCGTATCTTATGTCACGTGACCTTGATCGTCATCGGCATGCAAGTAGACGACCCGTCCGTGACCTCTGACCCGACAGGTCAAACTGTTAGTCCATCGGATGTCCTGGGCTGGGTCCTCGTTTGCTTCAGGTACGGCCAAGTAGCCTGGGTAAAAAGAAAGAAAAGAAAAAACGTCAAGTAATTTCAGGCTAGTGAGGTTTTCTATGATTATTGTCATTGTTTTACTGTTTCCCTAACCGACGGAGAATGTTTTTATTTGTGATTAATTGGTGACTTGGAATTGGACTAATGCTAATATATAATAAGGCTTAGATGTGCAATTGCATTGTCTCATGACCACTTTCGGAGAAGAGGTAATAGTTTATTATTGGTGTACATGCGGTACAAATTGCGTATACAGCTTCTTGTTTCATTCAGCCAGTCTTTCTCTCCTGACTCTATCTACTTGGTTTGTCAGACACTCAACCACCCAACGTGAAATATTGTACATGTCTTTGTCCTTGGTAAAAATGGCGCCCTTACCTTACAAAGTGTGGACGTGCCGATGTTAGAAGTCCTCCTGCTCGTACAGCTGGTCCAGAAACTCGGCCACAGGGTCGCGCCTCCACTTCTGCTGGGACTGGCTGCTGAACATGTCACCTTCCGTCATCGCTCTGACAGGAAAGAAGAATTCCGATTAACGTCAACGGAGCAGCAGCGCCGCCTGGCTATTGGTTTAACACTGCATCTAGAGTCAACGATCGATTGAAACCTATTGAATGTTACATATATCGTGCAGGGAATCTGGGGTGAAGATAAGTGTCATTTTCACCGATCTAGATCTGGGCTTTAGTTGCTGATGCATGGTATGACAAGGTACGTCAGTCTGTAGCGTGCATATCGCAAATTCTTCGGTTAAAAGCCATGATCATGAAGTGGTCACGACTTTTCTAATGCCAACGCACGAAAAGTGCATCTTTGAGTTAAAAGGGTCGAGGGTACTGGACCTTTGAATGGCAGAGAATGTAAAGTTAAGAGCAATTGATACACACGCACAGAGTCGTTACACACAGGACATACATTTGCGCAAGTAGCATTGGAGGCCTAGTTCCTAGTAAATGGACTGAATCTACGGACTCAAGCCTACTTACAATAGCCGTGACTCTTGTGTACAATTAGCAGGTGGAATAGCAGTGCTAGTGGTGCAGTGAGTAAGATGGCTTAACGCGCTGCCACTTTCGTGAGACAATGTGCAAAACGATCATGGTGACTTGGTGCGTCTTCTGCCGTCATTGGTACAATTTGTGTTGATCAGTGCGGGTGTTTTGTTGATTTGATTCAATCCCTTTGGTGCAGGATGATTGTCGTGAGTTTGTGTGCGGTGCTCCACACTCAGTGCAGGCCGGGTTCCGGCTACCTGATCGGCAGGAGGGCCATCAAAATCTTACGGGCCTCAGCAGGCGGCTGGTCCGCCGGCCCCTGGTCGGCTAAAGCCCGTCGCTTCCTGCTAGCTGGTGCGTCTGCAGCGGAGCGCTTGGCCACCGATCGCTTCCCGACAGCCTGCTCCAGGAGGTCCTTGATGTACTGGCGGGCCTCGGCCTGCTCGAGCCGGGCGGCCAGCGCGCTAGTGACGCCCTGGTCGCCCAGCTGGCGCTTGGAGGCCTGCAGCTGCTCCTGTCCGTCAATTGGACTGAACCGCTTGCCGATGGCCTGAGCCATGAGGTTCTGAATCATCCTTCTGGCCTCGGCTTCGCTCAGCTTACTCGCGAGGTCACTGGTGAACCCTTGGTCACCCAGAGCCCTGCGGCCCCTGTCAGAACAGTGGAACAGTCCGGTCATACACTTTTATTCAGATGTTGGGGATCGTCCATGACTATACGGACAGTTTGCTCAAGAAAGGACGGTTCATTGAGAGATTAAAGATTTAGCGATCTTGCCTTTGCTGTCTTGATTGCCAGCTGCAGGAATGGTGCACTGAAGCATTTTTGTTACCAGCATTTTTAAACGAAACCGAATGAAACCATTTTTCCAGTCACGTGACCTGTGTGATCGTTGACAACCAGGTCACGTGACCATCTTTCAGAGCTTAAATTTTAGTTGTGAGTTTTAGTAGTAGTGTAATCCTTTATTTTCAATGACACGTAATGAAATTTCTTCCTTGAGCACTGTCGGCGTCAGGACGATCCCCGGACGCAGCACTAACACCAGCCTCACCTTTTACCCTGTTTCGCCATGAGGCTTTGCAGCAGCCGGCGGGCCTCGGCCTCCCGTAGTCTGACGGACATCTCGCTGGTGATCGACTGGTCTCCCAGCTGCCGCTTCTCTCTCACGCTACACACAAGAACCGATCAACAACAAGCGATGTACAAGTGTTAAGTCAAAACTTTCTATCCAACAGAAAGAATGCATGGTTCTCGTCTAGAGCTTTCGACCAGTCACTCTGGTCTTCCTCAGCAGAATGACCCAGGGAGACTTGTCACTTGACTTCTCTGAAGTGTGACGTCGACACTGGGTCAAAGGTGAGAATCATTTTTTTGTGTTGGATGAAGCTTTAACTTTAAACATGTAAGTACCAACACAGATGAACTTTCATGATGGTATAACTGTATAAGCGATGTACAAAATGACCTAAAATGACCAGCTCTGCAAAGAACAAAAAATAGTCATACTTTCAAGTACCTGAGTTAAGAACCAATGGGGTGATAAAAATCGTGTTTTCCTAGAACTATCGTAGAGGAGAATTCGCTGCCACCAAGCACAGTTGGGGCATCGCCACTAGATAGCTTTAAACAACTCCTGCAATTAGATGTGCAGTGGTTGGGTGTAACAGGTCGTTCCATAGCCAGCTGCCGCCGCGCCACGTCCATGTAAAGCCGGTCTGTTACGCGGTTATACCAGCTATACAGATACAGATACAGATACAGAAGCATATACAACATTTTCGTGGTCCTAGGGAGTCATCGCCCATCAGCAAAGTTCCCCACCTGTACCCCTTCTACTGCCCTTAGAAACGGATGTCAGTTTACATAAAAGCACTAATGGCAACAGGACATAAAATCATGAAAAAATGTGAATAGATTATACTTTACACCAATTACCAAAAATTCCTATCCTTATAACGTTTTTTTATAACGGTACTGAAAATACCAATTTTGGAACTATGTTCTCGTATTCATTTGACAAAATGCCGTGTCTCAAACCCAATGTACATGTAGGTCCCGGTTGGTTTTGTATTCAAAGACATCGAATGATATGATTTACACAGCATTGCTAGCTATCTAAATATTAGTCCTTTTTCCCCTGTAAAAAGCCATCTACCACGTAAGCTCTATAAATACTTACTGTAGGTCAACAGTGTTAATGTCCGTACATTTGCAAAACAAACATGCTTACGTTCTGTAAAACCATTTGATGGCTGTCACTGTGTCAGGTATTTGATGTCCAACATGTAAAGCTCCAGAGTACAATGTTGATAGCCATGCTTATGCAAACCGCTCATGTTATATGGCACGTCAGTGGATGGTTTGAGCTAATATTTGGATATATACCACGGTAACGCGAGAGCTGTAAAGTACTAGTACTTCTTTGATCACAAGCATTGATGCCCGACTCCGGCTGTTGAGTATTTTCTGCGTTGTTAGCAGCACAAAACACATACACACACAACAAAGGGCGTGTCACAAAAGCAGATGTTCTTTGTCAGCCAGTCGGTAAACAAAATACCTTTTCAGTTACGACATAATCAGCTGAAATAGCGGTCGTGATCATGAGAAAACCATTGTCAAATACAGATTCTTTTTATCTTGAAGATTTCTTTTCATCAAGTTTTCAAATGATCATGAGAAAACCATTGTCAAATACAGATTTTTTTGATCATGAAGATTTCTTTTAATCAAGTTTTCAAAGAATGCACGCCAGCTTTCTTGTTTGCCGTATCTTTTCTGTGATTTATCAAACCCAATTTTCTCTTCAATAAGAATGAAATGTATATATATTGTTTCAAACACTGTTGCTCGTAGCTAAATGTCAAGCCCATTTCGACCTTATCTTGAGTCTGCTGCTCATTCATTACCAGTTTAATTAGCAAGATCGATTCGCAACAATTACATGGTTCCATTCGGTTCCATCATCAGGATTACCGTATTAAAAACCCAACAGTTCTGTCAGCGTCTGTGCCCTAAAATACCCCAGCCTTGCAGCCTTCACTACAGTGAAACCTCGGACATGATAGATGCCAACAGAGGGAGCGAGTGGATTTTACGCAGACCAGGAATTTCAGTCAGCGTCCGTTAGGGTGTCAGTCTTTCTCCTCCCTGTCAATTCCTACACCTCTTCGCTCTAGGTGGGGTTTCTTCAACGCAGCCTTAATTCCGTGAATAATGCTTGGACATCAATTACTTAAGACTACTGACCTAAGCAGCTACTGTACATGACTAAATAAACGGACAAGATTGTTCCAGGAAACCAAAACCAAAGTGACCTCTTAATTTTCTGGTGTTTTTAATGCTAATTTCGCATGGTTATGAAAGGATTCTAAGAATAGTTTCACATACTCAAACACATATTCTACACTGGAGCGGGGAATGGGTGAACTATAACATGCATATTGGCCTAGCTTAAACTACCGTCCTACTGATTTACATATTCGTTGTTTTCGTAAGTTTCTGTAGAAGTCTATAGCAAATGTTGCTGTTGTCTTCAGTCCTGAAGGATGGATAATGCATGTATGCATGCGGGGAAGGAAAATGGCGCTTCTTTTGACACATGCGTCGAGATAAAACGTCAACAGGGCTCAGGACACTTCATCTCCGGGGCTCATATACTGCCCGGCCGTTCATTGACTGATTTTGTCCAACATATATAGAGAAAGTCTTATCAGCGTAATGGTATAAAGTTGTCACGTTATGGCTCTGGCTTTGTCGATGGATGGGATCCGTGAGGTTATCTTTAGTGTTGGGATCAGTGCCAGACATTCGTGGCTTTCTCTGAACTTTGTCAGGATAAAAATGTTTCAGACGTTGATGCTCGTTTTTGTGGTATGTATGGATCTATCTAGAGGATACAAAGCTTTCTGAAGCTTAATCAACTGTCAAATGATAGGTAGGCCGTGTCATTTGACATTTGAAAGGAAGAATAAGTATTCAACTACTTGTTTTCCATCCAATATGTTGTAAGAGCGCGTCTGGAGGTTGGAAGCTTAAAACGCCACAGCATGTACAGTCATGTCTGATCGGGTTCCGCCACACTCATATCTTAAAATCCAACTTCATCGTCCTTTGAAAAGTATATGATGGCGTCTTTGCTTACAGTTGTAGTGGCTCAGGAATACACGCTAAAGATCGCATCGTAGGATGTACCCATGTCTATGATTTTTTCTGCTACAATAATATTGTCTTACGTATATTTGATATGAAACGGGTGCAAGAGCATACGCCAAAAAAACAAGTTACTCAAGCAACTGGATATGATTTTGAAAACGGTCAGACTTTTCAGGTAGCATCCACTACCTTTCGTTTCATAGTTTGATTTTTTTAAATTCTCAAATCTAGTACCCGCGGTACAGTCGTCACGGAAAACCTGTAGCTACATCGAAGTCATTTAACAACACATTATATGTTATGAATCTGATAGATTCAATCTGGATGACAAAATATCACAAGTCGTGTCCACGTTTGGGTCATCAGCCGTTAAAAGGCGTTCTTCAAAGCCCACAGGAGCACATAATCCGTAATACCGTAATCCGAGGATTACCGCGGCCTGTCGGAAGTCATTGATTATAATAATAAATCTGCCATGATGTTAACGCAAGCCTTCCTGGTTTGTGCTAAGCTAGGCCACGTTGCCAAACCGGGGCCCGGCCGGGTTGTTAACGTTTGCGTGAGCGAAAAATTAAGTTCACATCAATAATATACATTAAATTCTACTCATGATTAGTTTTTGTCTACTCAAGTTTTTTAATGTTTTTTTTCCTTTTTATCATACTCTTTGCTCCTGGAAACTGCCCAGGAGAGTCCAATAGATACGTTTGTTTTGTCCTTTTATCAAATGGATGGAATCGTTAATGAGAATTTGCCTTGTTTGATTTTAATGGAACAGTAACCTAGAAAAGAAGGGCGGTGGCATATTCGGAAAGAAATGTATAAGATCACGAAAGGCGTTCACTGCTAAAAGGGGTTTAGTTCAAGATCGTTAGACAACATGTCCCTAGTTGGTTAAGCTTGTTTTGGCCATATCAATTAAGACGATAAAATGCAAAGTTCTGTTTTCAATCACACAACCTTATACAAAATTAAGGTTTCAGTGTGAATAATAGTGTTCAATTCAACATCGAAGCACGAATGGCTTCATTGCTTCCATAAAAAAGTGACAGGATGGCGTAATACTTGGTTTGACCACGTCTCCTCTATAAGTTGTTGTAACAACACTTAGGTCAGTACCAAGGACATGAGAAACTAGCACGTCGGTCGAAAGTACTGCTCCTACGCGAAACGGACAATGTATTGAGTATTGCACTTCGGCAGAACGTCTCGTTTAAGGTCGCGATTCGCGCCTTTAAGGATGGCATCCCGTCTATAGTTTTCAAATGTTGCTTCGGATAAAATACATGTATAGGACAAATTTCTGATGCCACGGTAACCAAACACCGAACGAAAATCGTGAAAAATCTGGGTTTCACGCTGGTGCAGTACGTTCTGCCGATAAACTTGAGCAGTTAGTTTCACCAAACATCAGATACAATGACTCCCGGCCTTGCACACGTTCTTACAATCACATGTGCGATGCACTCTAGCCTTGGACAGAGCGCCGCATTTCATGTTTACCAACTCATTTGCAAAGAGGCGTTGACATCGTCATGGTAGGATTCAATCTGAATGAAACATTCAACAGGTTCTCCGGCCAGGAAATGTTGTACATGGTAGTGATTTTGTGACTTATTAGAGTGAGTTATTCTATCATAGTGCAGACTAGTAGAGAAAAGCCAGACGGTGACCATGTTTGAAATGAGACAGACCAGACGAGAATATGTGACATCCCATATGTAACGTTTAGGGAAAGCTGCAAGCCGTGTTCACCAACAAACAGGCATGCTCAGACCCTTCATTAACTGGGGTGAAAATAGCGACGTCAAACATTAACACAATTTGTTGTTACAAAACGTTACATATAAAGGACAAAATACATATGGTTAGTCAGCACTTTTAGGTGGGCAGCGTATCATCACATTATTCACATTGAATGAAAGCGACCAAAATTCGTCGAAGGAGGACTGTAAAAAAATCCAACCATTCATAACATAGCTTGGTAGTCATGTTGGTAAATCACTGAGTATAGAGTTTTCTTCAAAAGAAATCAGGAGGAACCTGTTATGATCGTTACGAGGAAGGTGGAAAACGGTCTACCGAAACGTCGGCAGGTAAATTTCTCCTGGAAATTGTGGGAGGAAAACTGTATACCCAGCCTGTAAACATATCTACAATGAAAAACTAAAAACTGCATACCCTTTCAAATGTAATCTGTTCTATTGGACTCTTCTTCGAGAGTTTCTAGTGTTTTCTTGTGGACTGGAAATACTGTAGCCGTAAAGCTTTCATTAACACTGAATTCAATGCAAACATATGTCCCAAACATCGACAACTGAATGTCTGTTTTAATTGCAAAACTACTGCTTTTCATGTTTTCACGGAAAGAGTTTTAAAAAATATGAATAGTCTGATCAAAAGGCTGATTGGTTAGCCTGACTTTGTGCATACCAATCATGGTAAAGATAACATTACGTACAAACCGTGGCCAGAAAGATAGAGAACACAGAAACAGTTACTATTACATCCGGGTGTGACTTACCGTGCCAGTGTGCTGTCGCCCGTCGGTAAGGCTGTCACGGCCAGCAGAACTAACGTGTACGTCAGCAGGAACAGCAGCCAGCTCAGTCCGCAGCGCATGTTGTTGTTCGTCCTCTTCTTCACCTGTCGTCTCACCTGGCGTTACGGTACGGGAGCACGGACAATGTTAGCGTGCGCAGACCGCCACCCGGTTAAGTCCTCAACTACTCTCTAGTGTGGATCCACAGGTTCGAATGTCCTGCCAGCGGACGATACCAATGATTTATAGGGGTGGGCAAGGAGAGTGCGTCACGGTCCCTGGAGATGGACTCCTCCATTAATTTTGGAGGGGGCGATAATTCGGCTAATTTGTTTACCTCATTGAACTCCCTGGTGGTCGGTGTGGGTAATGGACCGCAATAAAGAAGGTACAAATTAACTACCCTGCACATGTAATATTACCACGCAGATTAGGGTTTGGGGAAAACTATGTTTGAGAAGCAGTTTATGTAATGCAACTGCGTGGAAGTCTCCTTTTATTTCTAAATACAGCTGCTTTTAAGAGTGATTTCATCAATCCAAAGCAACTGTAGATTAGTGTCAAATAAATCTAATCCTGTTTGCTTTTTAAGTAGATCGTGGCTCATACAATTTTTCGAAATACGTTATTCTTTTTCTAATATATAATCATCTAATAATATTACATGTATGACATTATCCTTTCAATACACGAAAAATGTCAATGTTTTATTTTACCCAATTTTCATTTCTTCAATAACAGAATTTTTGTGAAAAATTAAGAGCAAATCTGGTTCCTCATTATAGTTTAAAGAAAAATTGTACAATCCTTCGCAAGTAATTCTTCTTCAGGAAACTTCATTACGGTGACGTGAACAAATAACCAGGGAAGAATATAATATAATCGCCAGTAAAGCATTTATGATAAGTCGTCTAACGGAGTCACTACGCGTACGTGGGAGAAACCAAGAAATTAGTTGAAGTGACGCAGAAAAGACTTTCTTTGACGTAATGTAGGAAATCGAGGTTTGAAGTAGTAGTAGTAGACTGTTTCATTAGATCTCAGCAAAAGATATACATGCCTCCTGGCAGCCGTGGAGGGCTGAATTGTAAGACTATTTACAGCGGTATCAGTCTAACAAGGATTATTCATTTACAATTAGGATGTTAAAATTTGCTTCTTCAACATTAAAAATTCTTCTAAGAACAATTACACTCAAAGGTAATTTACAAAATAATATTACATGTATGACATTGAATGTCTGACATCAATTATAGGTTACTTAAAGTTTAGGTTAGGGATTCTATATTGCAAGTCAGATTGAATGACGTTAGAGTTAAGATTTGCAGATAAAACCGTGGGTGGCAGTGTCAGAGCAAATATGAAAAAGTTACCTAAAGGGTTTTTTTTTAAGTTTGAAAGGATCAAGAACCCGATGACTGATTAGCCAATACACCTGATACCTTTCATTACGTCCCTACTGATTACGGCTTAATGGGCTTAATTTCCTACATGAATTTTCGGTGACAAAAGCGTTTGCTGTATGATGTAAGCACTCTGTTCCATTTTGGAAGTTGATCTTAGAAGTTGCGTTTTGTACATGCAATATGTTTTTGGCAAACACAGAGCAATAGATGCAGGATGGTAACCGAATAACATACTAGTACTCATTTATTTCTTTTTACGTGATTGTCAACAGAAAGCATTAGATCTACCATACCATAGCAAAAGTTTAATGGCAAAAAAGCATCCGAAGACTGTCAATCTAATAATATAATACACGCGTATAGACAACATACAGTTTTCCCATGTTTTCTATACGCACAGCCTTACTCCTGGATGACTGTGTTATCTAAACTTTGTCTCAGTTCGCAGGGCCTCCGATTTCAGTTCGGCACTTTACGCTTCTTTGATCATGTATAACTGCAATGTTTTAGAAATGAAAGAATCATTCGTCACGTACATTATACATGTATAATCAGTAGTGTAAATGATACGTTAAATACAGTAGATTTATTTATCCATCAACTTGTATGTAAGTTCATTTGTATCCACTTGTTTGTTTCTAGATATAGTCGTAGAGTAAGAAAGTCACTGTACTTTTGTTGTGTCAATAAAAGTGTCCATTGACTTTGCATGAGTATCTCTATCACACGTTAAGGCCACACCAAATTAATTTGTTGGTTCTCGGATTTCTTCAGGAAATATATGAAGCGACAGGGCGAAAAAAATAAAAAATAAAAACAGGTCTAGGCACCCTATCATAGCCCCAAATGCTACAATAGGAGTCATGAAGTCAACACGAAAGGGTTAATATGTAAACAATGAATTTTGAACTTTTAATGAAACCACCGCATTGATAGATGGAAAATCTGTAACAACTAGGAAGAAAACGACTTTCCTCAACTATTGAGGGCAAAATAAGAGCATTTTTAGTTGATTCAAAACCAGATTTTTTTTGTCCAAATCAGAAAAAATGAAGACGCGAATCCGAGAACCAACAAATTAAATTGGTGTGGCCTAACGAAACTAATTCCCTGAATGTCTATACCAATAACGTCACACTGTGATATTTCTACTAGCACACAAGCACTGCTCAGTCAACCCAGATAACATTTCAAAGCTCCAGTAATGTAAAGTAAAGTCGTTTTCTATTATCTCGGACTCGTCGGAAGCTGGATCTATATTGAGATCTAGGCTCTCCTGGTTTTGTAATGCTAATTCAAACATGTCAGACGTCTCCCTTGGTGAATAAAGCCATTTCTAGATCTGAAGGCTTTATGAAGTGTGGGCCCAGATAGGACAGCCGAGGGGAAGGTCATCAGTAGAACTAGGAGATAAATCCTTAGATTTGTGTTTTCTGTTCAAGACGACTATAGGGGGGGGGGGCGGCCAATGCGTCAGCTGAAGGCGCTACATGGTTGAAAGTTTATCTTAAGGTTTCCAGCTAATGAAACGACGTTGCACTGAAAAAATGCAAATTTCCATTAAGATAAAATTAAAAAAAGTAAATTAACTTTACAGTACACACTTACAAGGGAAAAAAGAGAACTAGAATCACCAAAAACTATTCCTATGTCATAGTAAATGTATGTGTACTACTAAAAAAATACTTTGTCATACCATAGAAATGCACGATGCTGAGTGAAATCCTACAGTGGGTCACGGTTATAAGCTATAAGCATGGCTGAATAAAGTCAAACCTTAGCACTGCGTTTTTCTATTAAGTTAAAAGAGTGCTAACTTTGTTAGCTGGAGATAACTGCATTTATGGCAAATTTAGTGCATCCTGATTAATGTATTTAACGCATGCCTTTGAAGGGAAAGAAAAACGTGCACTTTCAGCGTGATAGGAAAAGAATGCTGTATTTTTCCATTGCAAAATAAGAATGTATATGACATATAATATTAGGCAGATATAAGCGATGCGTCCATAGATTGATTATGTAATTTGAAACAAACTTTTAATGTCACAAAATGTTTCTTTGAGGAAAAATTGCTTCCGTCAGAAGTGAATTATCGAAGAAGGGGAACGTAGCCATACGTTATTCAGCAATGGGGAAGGTTGCCATGTTTTCCTCCAAATGAGCGATGTGTTTTCAGTTTTTACATTCGTCATTGCTCACTGATAGAGCGGTTTTACCCATTTACATTTCCCTTTATAAACCATTCTATGAGATTAATTACCAAGAAGTGTTTGTTAATGACGCAAAATCGAGCATAACGAATGGGTCCATGTTAGTTTGGCTTCGTTTCGGCGGGGTTAATGCAACTAATTAGATTTTCCAGATGTACTTTTAATTGAAATTTCCATGGCGGAAATCCATCACTGGCCGGTAATAATAACGTCATGATGAAAGGACGCCGCATCAACGATTCAGAAGGGAATTCATGCTATATTCGGCATTCAGACTATATTATATAAGTCACTTTGTATAGGGAATTCATGTATGTCATCTTTCTAGAAAGTATGGTAAGGCCACACCGAGTTAGCGACAACGAAGCCGATGGTAACTCTGGAGGACGGCACCCAAGCTACCGAAGCTCCACGAGTCAAGAACTCAGTACATACACACAGTGTCGATTCATAAATTCCGAAAAAAAACAGCATGTGCCGGCCTGTCGTATACGTGTCGCTATGTAATGCGCAAAATTCACAATACCGGCTTTGTATTCCTGTGGTTTAGTCGCATTTTTATTTTTGGCCGGATTTTTCTTTTTTTCGCCCGCGCGCACTAGTTTGGGGGTCTTCAGAGGATGTCATCCATAAAATTAAGTCGGTGTGGCCTAAAGATAAAGATAGTTCTTCCATAGCCTTTTTCATGCTACCATATTCGAAAGTCAGACTATATAATATATAAGTCACTTTGTATAGGGGATACATGTATGTCATCTTTCTCGAAAGTATGGTAAAGTATAAAGACAGTTCTTCCACTGCTTTTGGAGCAGTGGTGTGTTAATCCACTGTGTGTAGGGCAGGGTATTGGAAGGTAGAGCTTATCCCTCTCCTTCCACCGCCTTTTACCTCCCTAACCGAAGTCAGGTACACTTTTACATCAGAGTGGAGTGATGAGAGTCATGTAAAAGCTTTTCCCAATGACACAAAGTCTTGTCAGGAATGCCGGGAATCGAACCCGTCACCTCTTGATCTCGTCTCCGCTGACCTTACCACTTGGCCATTCAACGCCACTGTTCTCGAAAACGTCTCGTCCTAATTCCTCCACATTTACAGACCAAAAGTAAACCACTGCTCTCCTAAACCTCACGTCACAGAACCGGTGCATTACGGAGGCGTCTTTTATTGCTTTCGGGGAGCTTCGAGAGTAAGAAGATTTCTGTCCGATGTGTAACAAAAGAGCTGTGCTCCCTGTGTGCGAATGCTCCGGTTTCTCACACGTGGATCTACATGTACATGTGGACATTGTCAACCTCAGGCACTGGTGACAAAGGTTAGACGCAAACTGTACAATACCTAAAGATAACATGGCACAGCGGTGTTCTCGGTTGAATTAATGTGCATGGCACGATCTAGAGCAGGAGAAAATTACATTGCAAACAATTAAGGACAAGCATCGTGCAGAAAGGAGCAACTGTCCCGTCACTGCGTTCTTTGCCACCCCAGTTCGAAGAAACGGTAAAGTTATGGGTCTTTCTGTCCTAATAGTTTAATTTGCACGGTGGGTGGAAGGTGATTTTGACGGTTGATTAATAGGGAGGTCACAGCTGAAACTGGACAATGAGTCTTCCTCCCTACATTAATTACCCCCAATGCGGGGCAAATTTCCCTCGATGTGGATCCGCTGGGAAAGACGGATGCCCAAGCGTGTGGGTCTCAGATTCGCAACCTGTTATCCACCTTAAGCATAAACAAATCCACGCGAAGGCCGCCGTGTCAACTGTAACCCTCACTCAGGTGTAGGGACTGACACGGTCATACTACTCGGAAAATCTGTATATCTGTACATGAATCTGTATCTGTGCATAAATATGTACCTGTACATGAATCTGTATCTGATTGCAAATAAAGATATCGAGTGATTGCCATAGATAGATAGGGGCAAATTTGTTCTTTGAACGTTCGAGGTCAACCCGACACTGTTCATTGATTGCATTCAAATTTCAGGACAAAAGTTTGGGCAGCCCGTACAAAAAAGGTGAGACACTTCGAACTAATCAACTGACAGACTGAAAGGCTACATTTCCAATTCAAAAACTTCTTCTTAGTAACTTCATTGGACGTACATTCTTTGGACGTTTGAGGTATAAGAGGCTAACTCTATCTTTGAACTGGAAGGCTGGAAGGTTACGTTTAAACTTCTCAAACTCCGACGCACCTTCACTGTCTGCATTCAAATTCCTGAAAGGCTTGGGTAACCTGTACGAAAAAGCTCAATCTTTGAACGAATAAAACTGCAGACTGAAAGGCTACATTTCAAATTCGAAATTTTTTTCTTAGTCCAACGTACCTTCATTGTTTGCATTTAAATTCTTAAAAAAGGCTTGCGTAACCTGTACAAGAAAGCCCAATCTTTGAACGAATCAACTTGCAGACGTGAAGGCTAGATTTCAAATTCGAAAACTTCTTCTTACTCCAACCGGTCAGAATGTATGAAGACTTGCTACTTCCATTAAGTGTCTGTGAGCACGCCTTAAGCTGCGATACAGCGATACAGGCAAGGCAATTACAGCTCTGGAAGGACGACCTATAGCCTCAGGTAAGCTCCGTTCTGGACCAGTTGTAGTCAGACTGTCGAGGACCAGGCTTTACCAACAGGAAATCTTAAAATAAAGTAAATTGGAGACACGTCTACGCTCTAAAGTTCTTGAATTAAACTTCTGAAATCACCAAACAAATCTTGGACCAAACGTTATTATGAGATTGCTTAATTAGTCCCTTGTCACTTGCTCATCTATGATACGCGATACAAAATTGTCCCTGAACGATGTAAAGCCAATTCCCATCAAATTGTGGTTCTGCTGGCATGATTGATGACGACTTGAGTGTTAAACGGCAGCGGGTCATTTGTGGCAGATGGTATCTCCATCAAATCTAGCTTAATCTTTCCCATAAACACACCAATCAATCGGCTACGCAATGCCCCTGGGAAGCAATGGACGTGTTCACGGGTTACCCACTAGAGAACTTTCCTGGTACTGTTTACTCAAGTCACGAAACGGTGCTGCATGTGCAAATGACTTGATGAGTAGTGAGAGTTTGCTACAACAGTACCAGTCACATACCAAATGTCATCAAACGTTATCTCCTATTGAACAAAGTTTACACTACAGCTGGCGAGTTTCACATTCACTTGTTGGAAATACTGAATTCAGTGAAGACTGCGTTTTGATTTACATGTTTTCTAGCGAAATTTGCCACTCCGAGTTTGATTTTTTTACATGGGAAGGCACGAGGTTGAAGATACAGAGTGACCGGCTGTATATCATTGCCATGCAGCTTACCCAACTCGTACCTACGCAAGCCATTGGCTTTGGGGAAGTATACAACTGCAGCTAGCCAGTTTGCATAGTATACAAAAGAACAAGGTACAAATCATGGGACCTTATAATGGGTGAATCCTCTGCCTTAAGCCTCTACCATTTTGCAACATTTAACGTAATGAACTCATACTTCAATTTGCTTCAGCGAAAGTAGTATGATAGCATACTTTCCGATTTAACAGCGAAAGACTTTTTGCCCAACGACTTTCCTATGCACATCGTTACAGGTAAACCAGAGGGACCTCGTAGCAAATTACTGGAATAAATTATTAAAGTTAGGCAGCCGTTTATCCAGATTATCCTTACCTACCTCGGTTGAAAGAAGTGTACTTTGCTTGCACAGATCTTCTGTCGTTGCCTTTCGCTCGGGTGATGTTGTTGGCTGAATGAAATGGCTGGAATTAGGCCCGTATTTAAAGGGTCCGAAGAAGGGGAAACTAAACATCATTTGTAAACGATATGGCAAAGGTACAATAAGGAACACCGTAATAGTCATCGTTTTATTGAAAGGAAAAGCAAACTGTTGGTGATCAAAGGGCCATATGCCAGCCTGGGCAGGGCTTTCTACTTCCGATGGCGGTGGGGGTAAGCTGGTGTGTTATTGTAAAGAAACAAAAGCAACAGAGCACTACAGCAAAAGGCAATTCAGCACTACGTCAACAAAGATGCATAAGAGTAACGTGCTCGAATATACGTGACACAACTAGAAGGTTTCAATTACGGAAAATATTTGCGGACAGCATTATGAAAACTACGGGAAGTTTGATTCGAAAAGAAATTCCATGAATTGTGTTTCAGCGTCGGTGACGTAGGTTGGATGGATGCCCCAAATATTCTTTTATTCCCGATGACATGGGAGTGACGTCCAGAGGCATTGGTGGGTGGAATTGACAGACGACAATCTGGCGGTGTTGTGACGTCATACAACGTCTGTGACTTTCTGCGAAAGCAAAACCGCCCCGCAAACCTAAAACTTTCCAAACAAACTTTGTTAATTGAAACAATTACCAGCACAAGGGAATCATATTTTCTCGTAAATGCATGTATTTTTCTTGGAATTTTGCATTTTTCGTCGTTTTTGTGTGTGTTTTTGGGAACATGGAAGTGTGCTCAATGGCATTGAACCCAGAGTTCTGTAATTTGTCATCTGTGCGAATGAAGTATACATGAAGATCTGAGTAACGTCACCCCATAGATCACACAGAGGTATAATGTCCTACGGTAGTGTTTGATAAAGAGATGTAGAAAAGAAAAACGCCGAGAAAACAGATGGGAAAACATCACTCTAGATGACGACTTTGTCTGTGAGCGACAAGGGCTGAAATTTCAAACCCCGCTCAAACAAAGGCGGAGAATTCTGATTTTCAATCTGGCGTGCGCCAAAACCCGTTTCATGTCATCGGTGTTGTCTGCCCCTTTGTTCGCCTGACAACGCAAATGCGCACGGACCATCAAGTACACTCCCCGTCGTCAGCCACACCGTCGCCGTGACTTTGTGATCACGGACTTCTAACGTTACGCCTGGACAGTAAAAACCTCATCGTATTTCCTACAGCGCAGGGGCGGACTGTTTGCAGAAAATACATCTATTTGCAACTTGATGAGAGTCTGTCATAAAATACGTCCGAAGCCCGCCCTGTCCATTAATCTGCGTTGAGGAGAGGTTTTTTTTTAAAGTCTGTGTTGTCTAAATGTTTGAATGGTATAAGTACTACTTTTGATCCGTTATAACTCATTTTACGGTTAAACAAATGATCTGCAGGCGTACAGGTTGTCATCTGTTGATGAAGGCGATTACTTTTACCTTCTCTAAAGCTGAAGCGTATGATCTACCATAGAAAACGTTCTGTAAATTGATAGATATAAAGAAACAGGCCTCGGGGAAAGGTAAGAACAGATGATGATTCTGGACTCTATATTGAAATAAATTTCTTGAGAGGCCACTTTACTTGTCAGGTTGACGGAGAGTTGAAAGTGAGTCCATTAACACACGTCGGTATGAGTCAGGATCAAACATGTTTATCTTGGTTGACGCTGACTGGTCCGGAAGTAAGGTCAGCCGAGATCTGTGTTAGACCGGGAGGATCGTGTAGGGACGGGCGGGGGTGGAAATGGACAGAACAATGAGCTCTGCCACGGCATCATGAAGTACAGAACGGACGTGACAAGGTGGCCTTATGGTCACGGTTATCGACTCAGAATCTGAAAGGTTCTGGGTTCGAATCCCTGGCAGGACTCGATGTTGTTACGTTACAGTCTGGTCTCAGGGTTAACGTCTTGAAAAGGTGATAGTGAAAATAATAAAATTATGAAAAAAAATACTGGTGTTCCTGAATGTGCCGTAGCACGCCAGAGTCACAGGCGGCGGCAGATGGTTTCACAATGCTAGACTCTACCAATCTTCAGAAGCGGTTGGAAAGAGTAGAAATTGGCCAAATAAACAGGTAAAATGCCAGGCAAGTTCAATACTCCCGCTGAAGGAGTACATTGCGGCCGCTTCTGAAGCCTGGTATACGTGGAGACTATCACAATGCTTGCATCCAAACCGAACTGGCTATTGCAACAAAACATACATAACATACGTACAAAAAATATTGTTGCATTCGCTTTATGTATCTCATCGCACTAAAGCATTCAAGAGTAGGGATTCTTGACTGTGTTTATGCATGAGATCAAACAGGCACGGCACAGTGTCCACCCCCAATAAAAGAAGGTCGCCATACGGTACCACGGAAAATTGCAACTCGTTTGTGCGTCTTTCCATTGTAATTTTAACATTTGCAACGAAAATAGTTTCCTAACATATAATGTGAATCTGTACAACTTTTAAAAAAATCTAAATTTCTTAATTTGCCGCAACTTTTTATCATGCCGTCCCATGCTCCAGGCACAAAGGGTGTTACAAGTACGATTTATTGTTGTTCTATCAATGGCTTTATTTTCATTTGCAACAGCAGTGTCCCAAAGGTGCAGCCCAAAGGCTGAAATGATATTGGAACATTATAACAGGTTAACAGCGTAACGTATCATAACATATTAAATAGTATAAAACGTCATTTTAGGCATTAAAATCTTCAGAACGAATTGATAGAAATATTGTCATCGACATACATGCAAAATCATCAAACATTTCTGAGTGCATATTGATATCATTGTTGGTAACCACACAGACCAATGGTATCACTAAAATATATCTGGAATCCAGCATGTCAGTGTTACATGTTAAACAGACGGATCATAAAGAGTAGAGCACTATTCTGATAACGATCAGTTCTGCTGCGAGGAGTGTTCAGTTTAAAGCTGACCACTTATTGCACCTTTTCAGTACAACGCATAGTGTACTAGTACGTACAAGCCAGTCTAACCTAAGCCGAGTCAAAGGCACAGTCGATAATAGCATTCCGAAGGACAGTACACGGGAATAATATCGCTTCTGTGTCGTCCCACTGGTCTGTGAAGAGCTGAGGTCAAAGCCCGTTGTCCCGGAGTAACCCCCACGTGATGCCGGGCAAACATAGCCGGGTCAGGTGGGCGTCACACGGGGACAGGACCGATCAACATGGCGGACGAGGCGACCCCGCTTGTCCGGAAAGACAAGGTGAGACAACGGCGACACAAGCTCATATGGAAGGACAGCAAACAGGAGAGCTGTTTCTTATGATAGATGATTCTTCAGGAAATATAAAGTTAATGTCAAGTTGGTAGTCAGTTGTACTAAACTGCACACTGTACCGGTACCTTTGTGTTTGTCTGTTTGTTTGCCAAGGTACCACATAAGGATACCTTGGTCAGCTGGTAAAACTATATAATAACGAACTCTGCCCTCCGTTTAGGCTTAGATATACCACTATTGTTAGTAATAGGCAAGTAAATAGAAGAACCAAACTGTTGTTAGCAATGTGGATGTTGTTGTACCACCGCACCCGGAAGTACTGTAGCGTACAACTGATCATGACTACGGTATTGCAACAATGACACAGCTGTTTTATGTAGGATACATTTTCAAAGGAATCCGTCAAAATAACGGAAGCTTTATTGGGCACAACTCGACCCTTGCTATGCACGTTGAAGGTGACACGCACACCTTCAACGCCGCGCCTCGGTCACAACCCGCCGTACGCACAACTGCGTGCCGTCTACGTGCAAACATTTGAGCAAATTTTCGGGATCCGTAAGTGGTGAGTACCACCACCGTACGGAATTCAACGGATCTGGAAGCACGCAGACACACTGTAGCACTCAAATTGCATGTAAAAGTTTTTCTGTGTGCGGGCTGCGGATTCAACCCCCCCCCC
>NW_017804254.1:1949316-1961710 GCF_001625305.1 Branchiostoma belcheri | reverse complement strand
CCCCGTGCGACGCGCGTGCCCTGTACGTACCGGTGCGGTACGTACCGTGTGTTCAGAAATACGGAGCAGACGTGGCCTCCTAAAAAAACGAACGGACGAAAAACACGTACGGCGGGTTGTGATCGAGGCTTTACGTAGCATGAAAGAGAGTTAGGAGACAAATCAACATTGTAACGTTTTCTAATGCCCCTGTTATTTCCAGACTGTGAGGCCAGAAAACTTTATGACAATAACATGTCATGTTATGACCCCCCAATAACATGTAAATAAGGGAGTAGTTCACAGAGTCCTCAGTTTCTTTGCTCCAAGTTAATCATTACATCGCGCATTACATCGAACTAAACGTCAAAAACGCAGGTAGCAGAGAAAACTTAAGTTAGGCCATGTTGATTTGATTATATGGATGACATCCTCTAGGAACCCCAAAATTGATGCGAGCGTGCGAAAAAAAAGTTTGGCAAAAAAGTTGCTTTTATTGGGAAATCTACATGGTCATGAAAATTGACACAGTGTGGTATGGCGAATAGTCTACTCTTCAAATTCATTTCTTTACATTTTCGTCTTTCTCGATTGATTTTGGCATTCTACGACATTGGTGTCGTTTTCCAATATTTTATTTGTAACTTACGGTATATATTGGCTCATTTTCCAACAGTTTTGTACCATTTACAGTATGATTGAAAACGTTTTTTGGAAACGGTCGAAAGTTCATGCGCGCCCGAATGCCATCCATATAATCAAATCGACGTGGCCGTATATGTATGTTTCTTTCGCCCACCCCCCTACAATTTTCAACACTGGTATTCCTGTAACATGTGCATTCTGTACTTTCAGTCGGAGGAGGAAGGAGGCTCGACCTTCGCCTCCTCATTGGGCGCCGTGATCACGTGTCTGGCCAGCGCCATCGGGACTGGGAACATCTGGAGATTTCCTCGGATCATCGCCAACAACAGTGGAGAAAAAGGTGGGAAAATCATACAACTAACTCTTTACCAGTCAGTAAAGAGACTCTTTTTTTTTACAAAACCAAGTCTTTTATTCAGCTGACGCATCTAAAGCAGCGACACCTGTGCTGCAATATGCAATGTGAACCAGTCAGCATTGCCATGAAGAAGCTAAAAGACGGTCACAGAAATGTCGGCTGAATAAAACATTTGGTTGTGTAAAAAGAGTCTCAGTAGCTTACCAACCTGATCAAACTACTCACGGATAACTCTTAGCCACTTAAAGACTTAATAGTCACCACAGACGTCTCCTCAGCACAAACTGTAACAATCCATTGTCTTGACAAATAAGAGGCCGGGCGATGATGTCAACGACTTATGAGTTATTTATTAGTTATTGCCATTTTTTTTATTTATTTACATTATACGAGTTACCTTATGTATAAAAATTATTACTTTGTTTTCATTTGTGAATAAGTAGTATTTATGTTATGACCCCCTGACACTCCTCCACGCTCGACCTCTATGAAAAGCGGCCGAAATAGCGGCCGATTAGAGCATGTAACACAGTTACAGATCGAGTTGAAATAAAGGCTCAAACAAACAAACAAACAAACGAAGATTGTCCAACGTGTAACGTTATTCACTTTCATCTCAACAATATGGGTGACATTGCTAGTGGTTGTCTCTGCAGCTGTCACCATTGAAAGGAAAAAAATAGAATGGTTTGGATACACTAAAGGGAGGTGTGAATAAGAGTAATGTCATGTATTCAAAGCGTGTTTGATAATAGCGGCAATACCTAACCTACTTTTACAAACTTACCTTTAGCCTGGTTACCAAACCTATTTTAGCCATTTAGGAATTTGCCATACAACGGAGATCTCAATAAACAAAAAACAAGTCTCTTTCGCCCTCTCTACAAATTTAGCCAAAAAAGGTTTGTACTCGTAACAAGGCTACCCCTTGCTTTTTCCAGTCGAAATTCTCACAAACTGCGTTTGAAATGTTCTGATAGCAACATGTCCCCTGCAGGCTGTCTGCAGTTCCTGCTGGCCTGGGTGCCGTTCCTGATCCTGTGGTGCGTGCCTGTGCTGGTGATAGAGTACGGGGTCGGCAGGTACACCCGGAAGGCCACCGTCCTGTCCTTCGCCCGGCTGCTGGGGCCCATGTACGGCTGGCTCGGCGCCTGGATCGTCCTCACCAGTTTCATCATAGGGTAAGTCTTAAAGGTGCAAAATGCAGTTTTAGGGCTTGAAAACCATATTTTGAAAATGCAATTTTAGTCACCTATCTACGTACTAAGTTCAAACAATACTATCCCAATGTATATCGGAAAACGGTTACCGGTTGGATTTTTGGGGCTTGTTTCTGCGCTGTTTTAAATGCCCAAAGTATAGAATAATGATACAAATATGGGGCAGTATGTGTATCATACAGATTACATTATTCAGAATGTTTACAGCTTTACCGCTCTGACATTGCATTGGTTGCACATCATATTCAATTCACCTTTCCCCGACAATGCCACCGAACACCAGCCGACCAAGGACGGCTGAAATCCGGGAGTAGTCTGGCCAAATTTAGACTGCGCCTACATTTGCACATGGATCGAAACGAATTTGAGTTAAATTTGAGTCAACTTTGATGGCTGAAATTCGGGAGCAGTCTGGCGAGATTTAGGCCTCCCCCCTACCTTTCTATGTAAATCGAAACGAATTTGAGCTAACTTTGAGTCAAATTTGACCCCCTAACACTATTGACTTACTCTAATCATCTAATTGGCTATTCATGTCTGAGACAGGGTCTAACCTCTACAAGGCTAGCTAAATGATCACTTAAAATGTTAAAAAAAACTGTTTAATTAACTGATACGGAAAGATAGAAGATATAATAATGTTTGTTGAAAGCTACATATATGTTAAGATACATTTACGTTTATATTTCAGCTGTTTCTATGCTGTAATCGTCGGCTGGTACTTGTACTACTTGGTCATCACCATCGGATGGGAGCTGCCCACAACAGCCGACGAGAGTTCGGAAATCTTCCAGCACTACACTGAGGTAGTACACGTTATCTTTCTGCCCTGGAAGGAAAGTAATAATGTGTATGTGTTATATTAACATTAAAACAAGAAAAGAGGGGAAAACAAAGACATAACATCAATAATTATCGAGAAAACTTTTAGATTAGAAAATACAAAAATACACCTTAATTCTGTGCCTTGAATTTATTTCAAAGTAAAATAGTAGCCTCCCCCAGTCCTTGCTAAAGGGGGTTAGAATCATGGTAGAACAGAGCCTATTCAGCTAGCTAAAATAGAGTCCGACTGGCCAGTGGGTCTACCTTTTTAGGGTTTCATAACTGAAATGAACTGAACTCCACTGCCCAATTTATCTCCCTACTTATTACCTTCGCCAAGAAGGTTATGTTTTCAGGGGCGTTCGTGTATGTGTGTGTGTGTGTGTGTGTGTGTATGTGTGTGTGTGTGTGTGTCTGTCTGTCTGTCTGTCTGTCAACACGATAACTTGAAAAAGTCTTGATGGATTGTCTTGATACTTGGTAGGTGGGTAGGTCTTGATGAGACCTCAAAATGATTAGATTTTGGGCCACCTGGCGGCTTGTTATGGTACTGCAGCTGAACTTCCGGTTTTGATATCTCGTGATCTAGACATGCTAGGGTGACGAAATTTAGATGGTAGATAGCTCTTGTGCTGGGGATGAAGTGACATGAGTTTGAGCCCCCTAGTTGCTTGCTCTAGAACTGCAGGGGGGTTTAATGGACAAATGTTTAAAGGGGGATAACTCAAGAACCGATTGATGGATCATCGTGATTTTTGGTATGTAGGTAGCTTGAGTGATGCTTGGCATAATGATATTACAATTATGCAAATATGGATGTAATTTGCATAATAAATTAGGAAATTCTATTTATCAGCTGTATTCCATAATAGGAAGTTCAAGCTTGTGACATATGTTATTAAGAATGATACAGGCAGATATCGATTTGCAAATGAAGACTTAATTTGCATAATTAATGAGAAAATATTATAATTGCATAGTGGTAACTGCCTGGAATTTTATACTTGGGGTGTTTGAAAGTTAAGTTAATTTTGAAACTGCGGTTAGTCTGGTAGAGACTGGTAAAATATGTTGGCTGTTCCTTAAACATGACTTGAAAAATACTACTTTGTTTGAAAATTCTCTCCCCAGGAAACAGCTTTGCCTATTCTTACACATGCCATCATCGTCGTCATGACAGCGGTCGCCATCTTGAAAGGGGTCAAAACGTTCGAACCGCTTTTCAAGGTAGGAAACAACCATAACACTTAGTTTGACCAGATTTAGAATGTTAACTGTTCGGCACACTAACCGTACAAACAAACAAACAAACAAACAAACAGCGGTCTGTACTGATACTCTTTTTGAGCACGATGTTTTCAAGGTATCTAACAACAATTGAGTTTTAAATGTGGAACGCTGCGTGTTCGACACACTACTCGTACAAGACAAAGTCGCAGTGCGTGACTCTGCTGGTTCCGCCCAGGTGATGATCCCCTTGTTGTTGGTCCTGATGTTCGCCACCTTCATCTGGTCCATGACGCTTCCTCACGCTACGGCAGGCGTCACTTTCACGTTTTCTGCTGACTGGGGTGGGTAGACTTTTATTTAATTTATCTAATTTATTTAATTTATTCAATTAATTTAATTTATTTATGTAATTTATTTTAGTTATTAATTTGTTTAATTCATCTAATGTGCTTTCTTTATTCTATGTTTATTTGTTTTATCTATTTTATTTCTTTCATTTGTTTATTAATTCTATTGATTTTATTAATTCTATTTTTTTTATTTATTCTTTTTTGTGTATGTTATTTATTTTATCTATTTTATTTCACTTATTTCATTTAGTTCTATTTTATTTCATGTATTTGGTTTATTTGTTTTATCTATTTTATTCATGATTTTCATTACAAATTGGGAGAAAGGGAAAAATTCTGGTAGCGCTTTGTACATCTCGTTTGCATGATCACATAATGTTGCATGGGAAGTAGTACGTTTCGTTTTGCAAGTCATATTATGACGCCGCATCCCTGATGTTACCGTTCCAGAGGAGATGGGCAGGCCTGGTCTGTGGGTGGACGCTCTGGTACAGAACGCCTGGGACACAGGTCAGAGGTCTTCTGTGTTTCCTCAAATTTTATCTTATTACTTTACTGATAATCTGTACAGAAAACCGCAAGATCGTGGACTGATTTCGAATTCGATAAAGCTACATCCTGTAGAGAAAACAAACAAAGAAAAATTTATTGCTAGCTTGAACAGGTGACGCAGAAAAATTTGCACATCTTTTACACTCCGAGTCCGGTAGGTGTAAGAAAAACATCTTTTACACTCCGAGTCCGGTAGGTGTAAGAAAAATATGTTGCAGCAAACTTGTAACTGATTTTGGCTCTGATCTAAAAAAAAAGATTTGATCTGAATGCGGTTGTTTCACCCCTCCGCAGGTTCTGGCAGTGGACTGTTCCTGGTGCTGGCCACCTACATGACGCGAACACACGGAGTGGTCCGGTACAGTACCATCGTGCCTGTCGTCAACGATCTCGTCAGGTCAGTACCAACATTTTATCATAAGAAAAGCGCCTATTGTTCACTTTTCTTTCCACTTGTTCAACTGTGGATATTAGATCCTATAGATACATTCAGTTACAGGAAGTTCTGAGCACATAGTAACCGTTACTTTTGTTTTGTGACATTGAAACATGCAAATTCCCATTACCTTCTTTGTGCATTTTATTTGTTATATTCATTTCGCTTGTTTCATGTAATTCGTTAGTTTGTCGTATGATTTTGAAGCACTTTTACCAATACGTTATTGGTATTGTAATTTAAGTTATTTTGTAAGTTTGTTCCCTTGTTTGTTATTTAAGTATTTTTTGCCAATGTATGCCCACAGGGAACATTGAAAAACGCCCTATCGGCGATAAGTTACACCCTGGGTAAATGAAAAAAATGAAACTAGAAAAGTAAAATTTGCAGAGTAAATGCATAATGTTTACCTTCGAATATGGTCTGCTCTGTTAATTCTTACTCAAACACATTCATATGGTGACAAGAGTCTAAATCCTACTACTATGAAATTGCAACATTATGGTGCACCAACACCAGTTACCATGGTGAGAGACAGTCTGGTTCAGTCAGGTCAGGGGTCACTGTTTGGAGAAGAAGAAGAGGAAACGTAGCAAAAACAATATGTTTTCCTTCGGTAAACATAATGACATGTGTACACCATTCTCCCCTGCCTCAGTCTGATGTGCGCTCTGACGTTGTTTGGTGTCGTCTTCTCTTTCTACCTGTCTGCCAATCCCGGCATGCCCCTGGCGCCCATAGTGGATCTGCTGAAAGAGAACGGCCCTGCCAACACTGGACTCACACTCATATGGTACGCTAAAGCAAAAGGTCCACTACTGTAGGGACCCCCCACGAGGCCCATTTTTTAACTTGACCTTGGTCTTCCCAACGGTAACGTGTCTGTCAAAAATTAAGAACATCGAACTATGCTTTCAAGAGTTATGCTGCATAGTCTCCCACGCTATAGCAAAGTGATGACTAATTGTACGTACATAGCCTTCAGACGAAGGCAAAATTTTAAGCATGCTGTAAACCATACAAAGCACAAAAAAACTGATGAAGATATGCCGTAAATTGCACTAAAATATTGAAAAACGATACTAATGTCGTAGAAATGCCAAACTCAATACCAAAGGAACGGAAGAAAATGTGAAGAAATGAAAATGAAGGTGGGGTTTCTATTGACACTTGCATCTCTCCCCCAGGGTGCCTATACTATACGGTACCATGACAGGAGGACGGGTGTTGTGTGCGATCTTCTTCCTGTGTGTTCTCATGGCGGGATGGAGCAGTCATATCACTATTGTAGAGTCGGTAGTCAGGAACATAGAGGACTTCGGAGGTCAGTCCTTCCTGTATCATTCTATCCTTTCGTTATTAACTTTATCATCGTGTAACATGAAAGGTTTATGCATCATTTTTAAGAGTTCACATACGTCGTACAATCTGATGGTATTCTTGGGATAGTTGTGCATGTGTCGTACAAAATGTGTTTTTAAGGAAAATGTTGTCTTGTTTGTCGGCGGTTGGTTTTGTCTCAATATGCGCTTGAAAATCCTACGACGTCATAATCGCACGACTGCCTACGTCGAATGTGACCACGTCGAATATGATACTTTGTAACATATAAAAAATTCTCTGGCCCCTTCTTATGTTTGTATGACATCATGCAGTTCCACGGAAGCTGACTGTTCTGGGCGTGACGCTTCTCATGTTTCTGATTGGTCTACCGTCAGCACTGGACATCAATTTCCTCGTCAACCAGGTGGGGGTCTATTAAACCTTATCGTATCCAGAACAGCGCTTATCTAGTGATTATGCATGAATGGGCTAGCACAGGGCGACGATCAGGCTCGGTTCTGGATAGTCTCTGCGTGTCCAAGAACGTAGATTTGCCCCAGGCTTGGTTCTGGAATCGCGTGGACTATCCAGAAGCATGTGGTTCTGGATAAAGCACCGTCCGTTCTGGATGCAACAAGCTTTACACTTGACGGGCTGGAGATGTGTTACGGATACAGAGATCTAGCCATTCTATTGTTTCGATTCCAATGGTTTCGATTGTTTTCCTATAGATGAGTTATTTTCGACCGGATTTATCTACTAATAGCAGTTTTGTCTTTTTTTACAGGATTTTGTGTGGGGTTTCTCACTACTGTTCTGTGGGATTGGCCTGACGATACTTGCCTTAAGATTTGGGGTGCGGAAATTCAGAGATGTCGTCATTAACGAGGTACCGTGGAGTTCCTGACGTCACCTACATGTAGTTCAGAAATAAAGATTTGAAGGTTTGAAAATAAAGAAATAAAGATTTGAATTGCTTTTAAACAAACAAACAAACAAACAAACAAACAAACGCAAGAACAATGCACAAAAACGTAAGCTCAAAACTTCCTACCTCGACACTGTCCTACTCAACGTTACCTATTTCTTGCACTCTAAAAGGCAATCAATCAATAATTTAGTTGGGTCTTGTGGCGCAACGACAGAGCGTTCGGCCAAGAGGTCCCGAGTTCGAAACCTGCCAATTTCCTCACTTAACTCTGGTAAAAATGAGTATGTCTATTGTCCATGAGATTGTCTGGGTTGGTGGCGACATGAAATAAGTTGAAAAAAAAATTGAGTGTGCCGTCGCCATGTCTTGTGATAGATGTTGGACAAGAAACAAATAAAAATGTCAATCATTTCTGATGACATTATCTTTACAGTACGGCTACCTGTTTGATTGGCACCTGCCTGTCGTGTGGATCTGGGTCATAAGGTTAGATCTGACGTCATCATATCCCATTTTTAAAGTTACACTTGTTGCACTTTAATGTGTATGCACCTCACCAGTGGACGCCATTATCATACTGTTTTAACTTGGGACATTTTTTTATGTGATGTACAGTATATCCTAAAGTATTGACAATTAGAAAGGTAATTATAACATTTACAAAGCAAATGTATATTGTTTACCTTCACGTTGTGTACATAACAAACTACTGTTCGTTCTGTTTATTCTTACTGTAATTTTACATACTGTATTTTATATACTGTAGTATATGCTGATCCAACTCTGATCTGCAAGTCGCGACATAATGTATGCCAACAGCACAGGGCGTCTGATACAGCATCAGTTACCATGGTGACAGCCATCTGGTCCAGGCCAATGACCTTGTGTGTTTGAAATGGAAGAAGAAACAGGGTAAAGACAGTATGTTTTCCTTCTACGAAGGTAAAAATAATCATACAAATGTATCTCCTTCTCCCCTCGTTTTCCCGCCATTTCACCCCCACAGGTTGCTGATTCCTGCGCAGGCGCTGTTCATTTTCATCTGGTGGACGATAGAGCAAGTTGAGAGCGAGGTCCGGCCGTGGTACGAGCTGTGGCGGGAGTCACTCATGATGTGCTGGGTACAGGTCAGTCAGCATTCTCAGTCAATAGCCTCACCAGGATGGTAAGTCACTGAATGAAAACACCCTTTTTACACAACCAAGAGGTTTATTCATCTGTGTTGGTAGTTACAGTGTACATGTATAAAGCTAAAACCTTTGATCCGACACAAAGAAAATCACCTAGAGATTTCCACCAGTCACTCAGGTCTTCCTTAGTAGACTGACCCAGTGAGACTTGTCACGTGGCTTCTTTGAAGTGTGACGTCAGGTCAACACTGGGTCAAAGGTATCTGATAGACGATATCGTTCCCGTCGCGATTGAGTGAAGGATGATAGGCCCTGATGTAAATATAGCCTCTTTCACCCCTCACAAGAAGTAGTCTTGCTCAGTGTCCAATATTATTACAGTGTAGTGATGTTGTCATTTGTCATATTTTTACAGTGTAGTAATGTTGTCATTTGCCCCCCCCCCCCCCCAGTGGGCCGGAGCAGTGATCGTATTGTTAGGATGTAACCTGATCCTGGTGCGGTACTGGCCGGACATCTCCTACCGCTGGGGCATGTACAGGCAACACATACAGGTGAACGGTAGTCGGTTTTCTGAAAACACGCCCTTGGTGTTAAACACCTTTCACAACAGTAGACACGTTTATCCTGAATCTATTTCACGCGTATACTTCATGCTTTACGTGTGTAATACAATTATACCTATCCTTCGAGCTGAACACCTCCACCACTTAGCAAATGCCCTTTATTCTGGGTACCTTGCCTGCAGTCTAACATGCCTGTCCCTGGTGCTGAACACCTACCATATCAATAAACATGCCTCTTCTTGGTACTGAACACCTACCACATCAATAAACATGCCTGTCCTTGGTGCTGAACACCTACCATATCAATGAACATGCCTCTTCTTGGTACTGAACACCTACCACATCAATAAACATGCCTGTCCTTGGTGCTGAACACCTACCACATCAATGAACATGCCTGACCTTGGTGCTGAACATCTACCACATCAATTAACATGCCTGTCCTTGGTGCTGAACACCTACCACATCAATAAAAATAATGCCTCTCCTTGGTGCTGAACACCTACCGCATTAATGATAATAATGCCTCTCCTTGGTGCTGAACACCTACCGCATTAATGATCATGCCTGTCCTTGGTACTGAACACCTACCACATCAATAAACATGCCCGTCATTAGTGCTAAACGCCTACCACATCAATAAACATTCCTGCGCTTAATGCTGAACACCTACCACATCAATAAACATGCCTGTCCTTGGTACTGAACACCTACCACATCAATAAACATGCCTGCCCTTGGTACTGAACACCTACCACATCAAAAAACATGCCCGTCATTAGTGCTGAACACCTACCACATCAATAAACATGCCTGTCCTTGGTGCTGAATACCTACCTCATCAATAAACATGCCTGCCCTTGGTACTGAACACCTACCACATCAATAAAAATAATACCAAATAATAATGCCTCTCCTTGGTGCTGAACACCTACCGCATTAATGAACATGCCTGTCCTTGGTACTGAACACCTTACAGTCCAGTAAACATACATTTCGGTAAACAAACCTATGTGGTGACTACTTCTAGTTCTGTATTGTGGCCTGTCCTTGGTGATGAACATCCTGAATATCAGTGAGCCTACTGTCCTCGATGCTAAATACATTTAACACCATATGTTTATATGCACATACTTTCTGATATTTCTGATATAATACTTTCCTTAGCTACGAATAAAAATGCCTGTCCTTAGAGCTGATGAGTTTTCCACAACAGTACACACAGTGCACATACCTGTCCATGGTGCTGAACACTTCTGCATAACAGTCTACATACTTGTCCTTAGTGCTGAACAACTTTCCACAACAGTGCACCTACCTGTCCTTGGTACTGAACAGTTTTCCACAACAGTGCACATACCTGTTCTTGATCGATGCTGAACGGTTTTCCACAACATTGCAAAAGTGCAAATGTCTGTCCTTGGTGCTGAACACTTTCCACAATAGATATACCTGTTCTTCTTACTAAATACTTTGTGCTGAGTACCTTTCATCACACTTGTGAAAATACCTGTCCTTGGTGTCCAAGGACAGTAAACATACCTGTCCTTTTCCCCTTCAGGGCTCAGCAAGTTCAGACAAGGTCACAGAAATCACCATGGGCAACGATGTTGACAGCCCGCTGGTTCTGACTGACAGCACGCATGCCTACGTGTCTGTGGGAGCACACCAGACGGATGGGGTATGAGACACAGCCAGACAACACTGGTGTGATACACCTTTCAGTATAATTTCTTGCTGGCTGTTATAACTTTGTAACAAATTATGGTGATTGTAATGAGATGCTGGCAGAGACAGCCATTTTTGTATCAGGGAATTTTGATACCTAGTAATCTAGATCATGTTGAATGGCATTTGTGCAATAATTTGTGTAAAACACTAAATTAAAATTAAACTTGCACACCAGAGTATTCCTGAAGAGAGTTTAAACAAATAACGGTGTAAAATGTAACAAGTCTAACTGAGGGAAGGACTTTGTCAAAGTACCAAAGAGTCTACCAATGTATAATTGCTTTAGCAATATCTGTGATACGGTGCAATACTTGCATATAGTTCTCACCCAAAGGGTGCAAACATGTAAGATAAAAATGTAATTAATGTATAGATTTTTGGAAACACAATTTTCTGTAATGTTACTTCTTGCAATGATTATGAAAAGTTATAGTTATAGAAGATTTTGACATCATATGCAAACATCTCCATTTTCAAGATTTACACAGTTCATTCAGGTGTAAAATAAACCTACCAGTGCAATAATGAATATGATTGTAATTTGTTATATTTTTGCAATATGAATGATCATTGACAAATGTTGCAGTACACACATGGCATTCCAGTTGGCAGCTATGAGCAATAAACTTCAAATTTTCAATGTTGGAATTAGGTCCTCTGACTTCTTTCCTATTTGACTACTTTCCAATACGATGGTAAGTTACTGCAATTTGTGATATAAAAATTTCACTTCTTGTTCCAGTTAAGTTTACACCTTGCTTGCTTTAAACCTCAAGACTTCCACAGGAAATGAGACTATACTTTTTTGGCCATTTTTCTGGCTTCAACAAACATCAAACAATCAACAGACACGTTATTTCCATTTACAGTTATTTATTTCTTTTGCAGAATAGAAAATACATTGCATACTCTAGTTCCTCTGTGTCTTCCCCGTTTAAAAATATACCCATTTCCACTTCAGTTCATATACATACAGTCTTTCTCTCTCTCTCTAGAAGAATTTTCTCCTTCCATAAAATCACAGTGTCAAAGTGCATGGTCTCTGCTACACAGCTGAGCTGCAAAACGTTGAGTTTCTGCAGAAAGGCTTTGACCTAACACACCAAATGTGGAACATT
>NW_017804254.1:1881569-1949296 GCF_001625305.1 Branchiostoma belcheri | reverse complement strand
AAAGGACTTGACCAGACACACCAAATGTGGAACATTACATTAACAAATAAGGGGGAAAGACAAGAAAACAATGTAACAAATCAACAAGAATCTGCAAAAATCTGGTAACAAAATCTCCACCACCAAGAACATGATAAAGTATACCTAAATGATCTCACAAAATGTTAAAAGCATGAAAATATGTACATAGGTGACTTTGCCTTCCTTGTGAGATTGTTGATTGTTTTTACACAAACAGCTACAGCACAGTAAAAACATTTTATGTTAGATTTACATGTTATGATCATTGTTATATTACAAGTTGTTAATGCAGTTTAAAACATATTCTCACTCATACAAGAATGAAGCTTGGCTATGCCAGGACACGTAGATATTGATTGACTGTGTTATATAATATATAATATCATGAATTCATACGTTTGTCCTCACATCTACTTAATGACATAGATGTAACTTACGCATGTCGGTCTTACAGTACAGTACTACAATGATTTCAAGCACACGAAGCTACTTTACGTTAACACTGATGTATACAATCGTGTGTTTTTTGTTCTGCAAATGTTTACAAGCATAATTAGCATGTGTATTTTTCCATTGCTGCTACATATTAAAATATTTCAGTGGGGATGCTAAAACCTTAACCTAAAACTTTGCTTCAGACTCCACTCAACAAGTCTGGTTGCAATATTTGCTATTTCTTTAAATTACACATCAAAGGTACCTTGGATGTTAGGACAATTATTTGGTTTAGTGAAAGGACACTTTGAAGTTTGTGTGACATTAAGCTGATTTTGCCTTCTGAAGAGCACATTGGTAGTAAAAGGCACAACACTTTGATTGTCAGAATGATATGTTGTAATGCTAGTATCAGCAACCATTCCAAAATATATATACGTGAGATCCTGTAGCTGTCTTTTCTCCAGAGCAGTAAAATCAGTAATACTTTATTTACAGAGAGGTTTTATTTTTATAAAACACAAAGGATGTTAATCCTTATCAGTCTACTTGCTCATAATCATATACATACAATCCTCAGTGGTGCTCACGCCATTGACACCCCTATTTTTACAATGGAACAGTCAACACAATGGCCTGAAGGAGTGGTCATAGGAAGGCACCATTGGCTGTATGGGTGTGTTTGAATGAAGCCTTGATACTTTGAGACCCCAGCAATGGAACTGATTTTATCAGTGCGTTTCTTGCTTACAGCAGACAAGGCTTTTGTACCATGGGAACACCGACAAGTTCAACTTTGCCCCAACAGTAATTTAACATAACCCTTGCACATGTATGCATGTGTTTATGTGGTAATGTCATTAGGAAATGATGAGGGTCTATCTAGCATCACACAGTCTTTTGAAGGTGATGGTGTACTCCAGGTATTGTGAGCCGGCAAGGTCTTGTGAGGTGGAGCATCCAATGTCAGTAGTACCCTGTGTCACATGGACAGATGTGTAAGTATGGGGCATGAACATGCAACATTGCTCATGTCAGAAATATTTGTAACAATCTTGAATACAATTGCTAAGCATACAATGATACACTAGCGATAATATTCTTGGGTTTCTTGACATAGCAAGATGTAGAATGCTAGTGACCAAATGTACATGTAGTCATTCAATTAAATGATCATTGGCTTAAAACCTAACACTTCTTACCATTTCCACGACTCTGAAGATGTAGGTTGTTTGTGGGAAAAGTGCAGCGTCCACATCCCATAGATGATGATGGCCCTGCAGTGAACACAGCACCACATTTGTCAAAGAACAAATACCCATATTTGTCAAAGAACAAGATATGAGTCAGAAAATGAAGCTGTATATCTTGTATTAACACTGTGTTTGCCTGTTGCTCATTTGTAAGATTTCAGAAAAAACAACAACTGAATGATAGATAATCCATAAAAGAAGAACACTCAAGACTTTAAACTATAATTTGAGAGCAGGAGAACTCACAGTTGTGACAGCAGTTTGCTCCTCGACTGTGTTTGGATGGTTGATGTCTGTGTCCCCTTGTTCAGGGCACACTGAGTCTGTTATCTGCCCACACAGTTTGATGTCTACAGCACTGGAAGTACTGTACAAAAAGATTAACGTATTAAATATCTCCAGTGGTGCTACATGTATGCTCTGGACAGGAATCCTGTAGAGTAAGTAACAATGCAATGTATGCATCCAGCCTGGTAGAAATGATGCAGAACAGTAAATGTTTTCTAGTTATTTTGCCATGAAGCATGTTTGTTACAGTACATTATACTGCGACATGACATCAATTTTCATGCAAGAAACGAGATAAGAAATATCTTCTTCCCTTTCTTCCTCTTTTCGCTAAATCAACTCACTTTGCTTTTTCCCCCAAGTCACTAGCAACAACAGCAACATCCCTGTTTAATCTTTTGTTTCCTATATAAAGTCATGCACTTTCAGAAGAAGAGATCTGAGTGATTTTTGACACACTTACTTGAACTCCAGAGTCAGGAGCTGCATGGGTGTGTGCATGCTGATGTGAAGACTGTAGTTCCCTCCACTGGGGGAAAAAACATCACTCAGCATCAAACATGTCTTAATAAAATTGTAAATTAGTCTAATGTTTACTTGTAGAAACAAAATTATATCTACTTGTGGCAAAAAGAACAATTATGTTTCTTCCTTACAGAAATCCAATAGGCTGGATGCTTTGTACATTTTTAAAGCAATGAGCTAAATTGGATGGATATGAAAATACATGTAGCTTGATGAACACACAAACATTACCAAAATCATGTATATTTATTTTATACTTAGACAACAATTAATGACATTCTGAGAGTCCTGTAATTTAAAAATTACCTGCAGGAGTTCTGGGCAGAGCAGAGGTTCTGCTCGAGGACAAGATCTCTCTCAACAATGCCCATGGCTGTTACCACTGTGCTCAGCACTACTGGAAGTAAAGGTAGTCCGTCAATAACAGGTTCACTCAATTCACTTTGCTACAAACTTTCAAGTTACATGTGTTATTATTCATGGAGCAATCAAACATTAGAGGACAGTGTTTCTTTGGCAGTTCAGTCTGTGATCATAATTAAATAGGGTATATATACAAAACATAATTTAAGATAAAATCAATTTATCTGATCATGAACGCATTACTAGTATATGCAATCATGTACAATGTATGTTACAGTAATGAACAACTAAATTCAACTAAAAAGGTTTTACCTTTAACACAGGACATTTAATAAATATGACTTGTTAGAAGATGCAACAGCTTAGTTACATTATTTATCATAATTCAGAATCCACATATCATTTCAAACTTAAAACATTTCCATAAAAATTTTCCCGACATATACACTGTACATGTATAGCAACATGTCTAAGTCAGTAGTAATTCTTATCGTTGGATTACATAAATGGAGACAAGAAGGGAAAAGAGAAAACTGTGCTTTTGAAAATTGGTGAGGAGAGATATCCATTATATAAGAAAGGGAGGAGTAGGGAAGAATCCCACAACCTGCAATGCATGAATCACCTGCAAGGAGGAGCTGCGGAGTATATTCATCAAAACTCAAAGAATTTTTAAAAAGTTCATAATGTATATTGGTTGGTTGGTAATTCTCTGTTCCAGGGGAATGGGGGAGGGGGGCTGCACACTAATTTCTTTTTCCCTTCACTGATAGATAAAGACAGTGGATTTACATTGTATCAGTTAGTAACAGTGACAATCTTGGTTTTCTACATGGGTTTCTGCACTTGTTGTTCACACACTCTGCATGCATGTTAGGAACGGGGACATGATGATTAACAGTTGGATGAACATGGCATCTCCTTGAACCTACGTGAGACCACCGGGCCCTCCCCAACATCCTCCGACTCTGCCGAACGCCGCTTGATATTGGACCCTTTGTGGTCGATGGGCTCGTTTTGTATACCCTCGTCTAAGGGTTTCAAATCACTGGCATCTTTGGTGGGGATTTGAGAGCCCCGGGACATGTTCTTGTAACCTGCTTGGAGCATAGGAATCACATGAAATCACCGATATCAATGACAGTCAGATTTTTCTTCTTGACTGACATTGATTGAGATAAATCCGATAGATAACATAATTTTCAGTCATCGGAAGACATTGTCAAGAATGACGTTGGAAAACAAGTTAAACAGCAAGAGTATGAAAAGACTGCAAGTTAAAATTGAAATACAGAAAAAAAAGGATCAGGAAATTAAAGGAAATTGAAGCTGGCAACACCTCCTGTGTTTTGTCCCCAGTACTTACTTCCATCTCCGATGATGACTTGAGGTTTGCTGGGAATAACGACAGTCTGTGACTGTGAGGGGGACCTGGCTGGTCCTGAGGTGGTCACATGGGGCTGGACAAGAAAAACAACAGTTAGAATGGAACACACACAAAAAAAAACTCGTAACCTTAGCAACTTAAGTTTCCTCTTACTTTAGACCAAAAATTGATCTGGATCTTTAGCAATCATCTCAATGGAACACATCATGCTTCACACATGTGTCTGCATAGGGCACTCACTGTATGGAGGGCACTATTCAGTTGCTGCACTATACATGTATACAGGTGAATTGTCCATTTCTTTGTCAATCTGTGATGAAATCTTACAAATTTTGTTCATTTTGTTTCATAAAAAAATCTGTTTTTGGGACTTAAGATGTAAACTTGCATATTGTTGCTGAAGAGCAAGAGAACCATTACTTTTCTAACTCAGACATCTACAGAACGATGACAGTTCTCTGCAGTTTAATTGGTTCAGAGGCTAGCCTTACTCACCACAGCAGATGTCGGGATGATTGGTGGTACTGTAGGAACCCGGGAGTCATGTGGGACGTGTGCGCAGCAGTAAATCTGGGGCAGGGCTGCTGCTGTCCCATTCACTACACAGAAAAACAACAAAAAAGTACCCAATGTTATAACAGGCTTTAATACACAACCATTACTGAAAGCGAGCAGTAAGGGATACAAAAAATAGTAATCAAGATTTAAGGAGACCAAATACTTTGCAAGACCAAACTGTATTTGACCATAAGTAACTGAACCCTGTAGATGTAGATAGTATCAAATGCATGTTGTTTTTCACAAAAATTGATTTCCTGTTCTGGGATTCTGGGATCTTAAGGTGTTTATTTCAAATTTCTGATGGGATGTATTAGGAAAGATACTACATGTACATGTATATCCCAAGACTAGCCCCATTTTGTGATTTATTTTGTATTTTTATTTCATAGTTTTTAGTTGACTATACCAAAGTTTTTTTTTAAATAAAGCTTGTTATTATGAGTTGTATGACACATGTATAGGCAGAGTTTCTTACCTGGGCTGACTGTCCCCAGTTCTACAGGGAAAGGGTGGTCTGGAGAAGCGGTGTCCAGGGGAGGAGGGTTCTGGGTGGGGTTCGGGTTTCTATGACAACAGGAACATGTTCATTGTCAATAGTGATTAAAATAGCAAGAGTGAAGTTATCTAGTGTGGACATTATTTCTACCCACCACAGTTACTGATATTGTAATTTCTTGCATTTGCTTCAAAACAGATCACAGCTGGCACGTATGTTTGCTAATCTCTGAATGCATGCTCAGTGTAGGAAACTTTTTTTGTAAAAAATGAACTTGACAACCCTATATAGAAATAAGCAAATGGGGATTTTTCTTTACAAATTGAAGTTTGAAATGGAACACCTACATTAATGGAGGTTCAGTTGGAATGTTACGGACTGCCGCAAGCATCTTCTCTGCTTCAACTGGCTGTAGTAAGCCATCACCTACAGACAGAAACATGATCACATCCACAGTTACAATGAAGCTATCAAAATTTTTCAAAAGTCATCATCTGATAAGTCTATTGCAATACCTTGAAGACATGTAATGCCAGTAATGGTATGTAAATTTCATGAAAATTTAAATCACTATGATTGAGATCCTGTACTATGATACGATGGACAGATGTCTCCAAGGTTACTACTGTAAATTCAATGACATGAACAGAAATATAGAGAAACAAATTTTTAAGTGTATCTAAAAAGCTTAGAACTGAGCTGTTTGTTTCTGGTCTCTTCTGGTTTCTTAAAGTCTTATCCCCGTTGTACAAAGGTATATATGTACGCACCGTTCTTGTCAAAGTTGTCGAAGATCAGCCGCAGGATGCCTGACTTGTGGGCCTCGTCTGCGCTGACCCACGTGTCGTTGTTCATGTCCATCTGGTGGTACGTATCCACGGAAACCAGCGGGACCAGCTGGTCCTGCCACAGGTACATGTTTCCTACAAGAGGAATAAAAAAAATAACATTGTTGATTTGCAAGAAAAAAAACAGTTACTCAAGCAACTGAATATTATGATTCTGGAAATGGTTAGATGTCTCAGGTACATTTATGTAGAATCCACAACTAACATCGTCCGAGGCACCGTTTTTCCCCACAATATCGCAGTGCATGTACAATGTTGTAAACCTAAGAAAAAGCCCACTCCTTCTCAAATTTAGATAATTATACAGATACTGCAAATCAGGATTTTTTGCGGTAGTTTGATATTCGTGGTTTTTGCAGCCACTTCAGTACCACAAACTTATCATTACCATAAACAAATGATTTACTGACTTTCTTTTTGCTGCACATGCTGCCACCGTGAACGTATAATTCTGCGAACATGTCCATTTTTCTCAGATCGTGAACTTTTGCTTTGACCGTGAACATAATGTGATTTTCAGTATAGTCTATGATCCTCACCATCCGTGTCCAGATGATCGAACAGTTTGGCTCCGCTGATGACTTTGACGAACTCTGTCGGGGAGATGGTGTTATCACTGTCCAGGTCCATCTCATTCCAACTGGTGATCCTGCACAGGCGGAAACTTCAGTTACAGAACTGACATTCCCATGCATCAACTACAAAAAGCAATGCTAATACTTTTTGGACATCAACTAGCCTTAATGTACATGTATGTACAAGTAATTACCATTTGGCATATCAAAAAAGACCTAGAGAATCAAAAATGCAAAATACATTTTCTCAGTCTTTCCCTTTGGCAAAGTACATTTGTACATATTGTACAATAAAAACATCATGATAATAGTATTAATACTCAAACTTCTACTCAATTTCACTTTCCTGAGGTAACATAAATATAACTCTATACTACATGTAAAAGCAATGTGTAGACACATTGACTACATTTCTGTCATGGGATCATTCTTATAGTTTTAGTGACTGGTTATGCAGGGCTCGAAATACTGGGAGCATGTGCACCTTAGTGCACCCAAAATTGGAGCTGTGCACCTAATTTTTTTCTGTGGGTGCACCAGTAGGAATTTTTTTACATTAGAAATATAATATATTCTTGGTCTCTGAGTACCAGAAATATAATAAAATCTTGAGTTGGGTGCACCAGTGCACCTATTCCCAAAAAAAATTTCGAGCCCTGTTATTGAAGCCCAAATGTATGACTTACTCTGCCAGGCTGACACTCTGGACTGGACTTGTAGACTCTGTTGTTGCCGTCTGGGTCTCCAGAACATACAGGGTCGTCATGGCAACCACACTGCAACACAACATTTGTACGGAGTTAGGAAATATCAGATTACAAGCATATTTTTGTATTCAGTATAGTTTTGGATGTAGCAATTGTCTGTTTCATTTTGTGAAAGACATCAGAATGATTGTAATTTCTGAGTGCAATCAAGAAAAATTAATAACATCAGAAAAAAGATATCTGCAAGGAAAAAAAGGCAATATATCTCTCCTGAAGTTATTCTTGATGCATGCTACAAATGGTTTGTTATTCTTTGCTTGTAAAAAAAAAAGGATGGATAATAAAATGCTCCTACACATTATTATTGAATGAAAGACCTTTATTGTACACTATATTTCATGCTCTAACAAGCTCAGGTCATGTAAATGTATAAAGCAAGGAGATATCTCAGTGTACAAAATTCACAAATATATCTCACTATATACATGCTAATGTAAACCACTACGTACGGGTTTGATTACTACTTCTGTCAGTCAACTTCTTTTCGCTTCTTAAGACACCTGTAGATGTATGAGCATATAATACACAGTATATGTCTAAGAAAATGCACCCTTCTTTACTCACCAGAAAGCCATGATGAGAACGAGAGCTATGACAGCCCCCTGCATAAACCTCTGGGAACAGAAACGTCTTTCCGGTGTTGGAGGAGGACCCTACAGGAACAGACAAATTTACAAACATAATGAATTTTTCTGTCAATCAAAGTACTCAAACATTTTGATAAGTTATGTAGTAACAGTTAACACAACCAGGAATGAATCCTTATTAAATCCAACACACAAAATTAATCTGAACACACAGTGATGTTAGAAAGTATTAGATATTTCTTCTTTTCAATTTAAATCAAAGTTGTTTTTATATTATAATGCTAGTGAGACACAGTAATTTATTTACAAAGTGCTTACATGGTGTCTGCCATGTCTGCCATTCTTCAGACACTTTCCCTTGTAACTAGCTGCAGTGCTGCCACACCGACTTCTGTAGGGTAAAGAACACCAAAAATGACCTTACAACTGAAAAATTACAAAATATACATCAACTTTTCAGCTTGCACATTTAATTGCACGAGCTGTCTAGTGATGATGCCCCAACAGTGCTTGGTGGCAACGAGTTCAACTCTACGATGGTTCTTGGAAAATACAAGTTTTTGAACACATTAATTCTTGAGGTGTTAAAAAACTTGATAGTTGATATTATATAACTCCTGATATTTAATGACATGACTGTTTTTTGTTCTTTTCAATAGACTTTAAGTCTCCTTACCCAACAGTTGTAGCTGTAGTACTGGTACTGGAGGTGGACTTGATGCTGTCTAGTCTCTTCAGCTTGGCAAGTTTTTTGTTCATCCGCTCCAGCTCGTCTATTCTGGTCTCCAGATTGTCCGTCAGCTTGCACAGCTCTTTCACCGCCCCAACATTCTCCATGTAGATTCGGTCCTGGGAATGGGTAAGATGCACATACCATAATCAATATATTTTCATACTTTCCCACATTAAAAAAAAGTATATTATATTGTCCATAGTTTTGACACAAGGGTATGATCAAGACATTTAATCAAGGTGCTATGAGAATAACTTTGCATTAGTTGTGTGTCACAGGCTAAATAAAATGGGGCTTAGATAGATGTTATTTAGTTTGTGGAATGAATCCACTCTGTTATATACACCGTACATATAATTATGTATATTTCTAATAGCTTCTAATTCTCGCTTAGCTACAAATGTTGTGTTCCTTATTTAATATCCAAAAACACACAAAGCCATAGATTGTCAAGACTCTTTTATACTCATCTATTTTGAAGGCTCCTCAATGTTTTTACATGACACAACTCTTAATAAATAATGCAGGTAGTGAAAAACATGTGCAAATTTCTGTACAAACCTTGTTGACCACTAACAAGTTGTTGATTGTTTCTCCGCCCTCCAGGGCAATGTCCTCCCCAGTTTCAATGACCGCGTCCGGGATGACCTCTTTGACCTCCTGTGCCAGGACTCCCTTGTCGTCCACCTGGTCAATCCCCATCTTCTCAGCAAACTCAGGTTTGTAGTTGTAGTTGTAGACTTTCAGCTGAGACACGTTGGTCAGGGCTTCTTTTGTGTCAGCCTGGAAATAAATTCACCAGTTGTTAATATTGACTAGGCCCTCTTAGTGTCATGTCATCTAGGAATTACGATGTAAATAAAAAGCTATGTCCATGCATGTTTCAAAAAGAGAGAAGAGATCCTATAGATTTAGACGTAATATAGTAATGTAGTACTTCTTCCTCCTACCCTTATACTTCAGGAATCTAACTATTGGCCCATATGTAGGGCGTGAATATGCAATACAGCTCATTGTCATCGTCATTATAAAGTCAGAAGAAAAATGGACTAGGAAAAGAGACAACATACAAAGGATGTGCTACAATGCTACATGTATACCTGACCTACCATACAGCAGAACACTGAAATTTCTAATTGTAAAGACGAGGATAAAGGATATAAATTCTGCAGTCTGTTTTTTCTGGAATTCATAGGTAGAGTTATAAAACACTGTAAAGCTAGCAGGTTCAACCTGTAAAAGCCTCCTAACTACTACCACATGCCTGCCCTACCTCTTTGATGTTCTCCTTAGCCCTCATGTCAGACGGCTGCATGATGTGTCCTGACACTTTCACGTTGCCATGGACAACCAGTGCCTCGTCTGGTCTTTCTGTGTTGATGCCAACCCTTCCCTGTAACACAACAAGGAGAAGTGTTATCATGCTGTCAGGAGAGTGAAAAAGAAACATACTTTCTACATGATGATCAAAAGTGTCTTGCAAACTGATGCGTCAGTTCACTGGCAATCATAAATCTACAACCATGATAGCCTGGCAACTTGTTGAAATCTGCTAGAGTAAGTGATAGGATCTTACCTGGTGGTAGATTGCATCAGGCATTTGTCCTCTTTGCCAGCTGATGTCATCACTCTCAAACTGTCCTGGGTTCGATGCCTACAGAATACACAAACCAGATTGGTTAATTTATATGCACAACTCTAAGTCTTTGAATACATAGACAAGTACCAGAGTTATCAATCAAGTCGCTGCTACTGCTACCAAGTACAGTAGAGGTGTCATCAGTTTATAGCTTTAAACTGTGTTTAGAGGTAGACATGCCAAGGGTTGGTGTAACAAGTCATCTGGGGTAATATAGACAGCCACAGCCACACCGTGTGCCTGCAAATCTGTTACGCCAAAGGGTGGTTAAACCAGCTATACAGATACATACAATGTTATCATGATCTTAGGGCTAATTAATTAACTCAGGAATAACTCAGAAAAAGTTAACTCTTACCCTGACAATGATTTTTTCAGATGAGTGAGCAGCAACAAGGTAGTGGCCGTTGGACGTGTGTGCGTGCAGCGCCACCACCAACATGAAGTATCTCTGGTCGGGGTTGGGTCTGCCCTTCTTGCGCATGTTGTTAGACGTGGTCTCGCTGAAGTGCAGCCGCCCTAACGTCATCTTCACCACTTTGTCAGGGTGCAGTTCAAGACTGAACAGAAAGGAGGCATCACACATCAAACTGTAGCTCTCTATATAAGTTATGCCAAAAATTGGAATCGACAAAGTTGTGAAGATTTTCCTTTATTCATCAGCAAATTTAGTAATTCTACACCCTGATGAAGACTATATTACACATGGCACATACTAGACTGGATTGAAGAGCAAATTTAAGTTCTTCATTCACAACCACTTGTTGAGCCGACATTTTAATGACCATCTGGTTCACTGTGCACTGAAGCTAGGTGTTACTGCTAACAACACTGTCCCAAACATTAAGTCATTGTGACATATATAGATACTGCTACAACATAGTGAGATTTGCGATTCCAAATGTCAAGTATTGCAGTTATATACAGAATTATCAGAGAACTTGTACTTACTGTGCAGGATGGAAGGGTTTCTTGCTTCTGTCTGATTGGGATTGCTCCACTCTTATAGACTGGGAGATGGATTCAAACTGCAATGAAGGAAACAATAAAGGTTACACTAAAATTCATCTTTTTCAGAAAACATAATTTAGTAACCAATGAAGAAGGCAAATGTGCACTATACAGTGTATTGTTTACCCCATCATTAAAGGCATTTAGAAGAAACCATGAATTTTGATGTAATTTGTTTGCTTTTAAAGGTACCCAAAATGAATTTTTTTTTCATACATTATACTTGCTAGATTTGGTAATACTGACTCCATCAGATTACAGTTGTACAGACAAGTGTAATAAAAAAAAGATGCCTCTTTAATTTTCTAGAAAAAAAGTTAAAATGCTCTTCTCATATACAAGAATACTAGAGAGTATGACCTTGCTAGTGTGGACCTGCTAGACAGAGCCACTTGGGAAGTGTGATATGAAGTCTAGCTGACTGCTGCTCACCCATGTCAGGACCCCCCGCAGCAGTATAATCAAAGACTAGATACTAAAACCCACCTTAACACCACAGATGTGGACACAGTATTTCTGGATGGCCTTGAAGTGGCTGCCATCTTTGATGTACTTAGGGTGGCCGGCCAGCCCTGCATGCACAGTCACCTGGAAATGGTTCTTTTTCTGACACACAAAAGCGTCGTCTACTGTGGAAAAGTTGAAGCCTTTGTCCGCATCAACTCTGTAGCTTGGAGCAGGGCTGGAAAAGAGATTTTCAAATTGTCTCAATGCTCATTTACATGATTTATAACAAGCCTGCATTGGGCCAAATATCTAGTTATTTTGAGCTCTTATCAATACCTACTCACCTACCACATATCAAGACAGCCCATCTAAGTCTTCTCGAGTTATCATGTTCACACACACACACACACAGACACACACACATATGGACAGTCATACTCTCCCACAAGCATAGCCTTCTTGGTGAAGGTAAAAACACTACATATGCAGTACTGCAATTTCTGAAAGAAGCTTTTAAAGTTGACACGACGGTTTTGCGAATCTCAGATATTGACCGAACTTGCTAAACATGTGTCGGAGCCCATAAGTCTAAGTAAACGAAATTTTTCTTCACTATACTCTATACATCTTAGAATGCTACTTACAGCTCACTGTGATGTGCATCGTACAGCTTGTGCCAGCTGCTAGGCGTGTGGGCCTGCCACTTGATAGACTGATATGTGCTACTCTCCATGTACATGCTGCCATCCAGCGAGATTTGATCCGGATCAATCCCAAAGTCTCCCAAGCAATCGGAAACCAAACCTGAGAAAAGAGTGACACATTTCACTTTTTTAAACCCACAAAAACGAAAAAGTTGGTATGTCATCTTAACATGCTAAGTACAATGTAATGAAGCAATCAAAATGGCAATCTGAGGATGTCTTTTGATTTAGTCACAGATTTTATTTCATACCCACCAATACATGTTGTAGATATCTTACAAGATGGATTATGCAATATGATGGGTAGCTTAAAAGCCCTTTAAGGCTTAAAGGCTGGTGGTCTTTGTTTGAATAAAGAATAGTTTTGTTTGTATCTTTCCAGTTTTTGATGGGAAAAGTTCTTCAAGCGATTTTTTCACCATAAACAAAATTGTTATAGCCCAAGACCAGTTCACTCCATTCAGAGGGGTGTACCTACCAGGCTCCTGTTTTATGTGTGTGAGCAGTCCCCCCACCATGCCAGCATTGATGGAACCTGCCGGGGACTCGGAATGTTTTCTCTTCTTTGCAGCAGGGCGCTGGGGCTGGGGGGAGTTCCTGTAAATGGAATAGCTATTGTATCATGTCCAAATATTTCAGGATATCACTTATACATTGCTCAAAGACAATTCAAACTCTACTGCTGGATAGAATACAGACGTTTTGATTGAGAACCATCATTCTTCTTCAGTGTCACTTGATGACACTGAAGAACTACTACATGTACTACATGAAATACTAAGAAAAGAAATAAGAAATACTACATGTATCTATTAAAATAAAGCATAACCTTTCTCAAAAATGCAAGCAAGTATGGCTTCACCAAACAAGTTCCTAGGCAAGTTCATTTCCAAGCATATATGTCTCTCTGTACCAAAATTTTTAATCACTAGTCATGTTTTTGCATTCATGTTGAGTTTTGTATTTGTACTTGTACAGTGTGAAAAGATCTGACTAGTAAGATCAACGCAATTCAGGTCAGTACATGACATGTATAATGTACATTTCTGCAATGTTGATTCAAATGAGTTAAAATTAACGATTAAGACTATAGATAAGATATAAACATTATTAGAATGTAAATATTAGCCGTAATGATTCTTCTGTAGTTTATACATCTTACTGAGTGTATGTTTTGATGTCCAGGAAGATTTAGCTGCTTGCAAAAATTAATGTTGTAATGTCAGGTAACGGACATAAAAAAGGATCAAGAATCCAAGACCTTATGTCTGATTGCCGTGACTTACGTGACTATCTGAGATAGCAGCTGGTTTCCCTGAGCGCTCATGTCTAAGACTGGGGGAGGGGGCATGCTGCTGTAGCTGGTTCCAGGCTGCTGGCCGGGCAGCGTCTGATAGTGCATCTGCATCGGCTCCTGTTTCATGTAGCTGCTTCCTGGCTGGGGAACCTGCACCATCTGAGGGTAAGAGAGATCAGAGCAAACTGAGCATCTGTATTTCCTATTTTGTAAATCTACGGGTCATGCTGAGAAATAAGGTAGACAATAAAGAAACATTACAAACTTGACACATGGTTTTGGATGATACATGTGTCATCAGACTTGATTCTATACTAATGTAACAGAGGGATTTCAACATATAGTAGAGGGGATTCATTCCTCAATCTAACTGACATCTCACACATGCAGTCGTCCCTCAGTAAGACATCTGGAGCTGCATAGTTCCTGTATAGAACTTTTATTCAGCCTGTCACACGACCAGTTTCACCTGTGTGGCTTCTTCAAGTGTACAGAAGCTAAGTGACACAAGTTCACGAAGTTCTGACTTTCATACCTATCCAGTGCATGGTGCCCTGGTCAGTGGTAACATGATACCATGCAGTTCCAAAGAAGGGATTTCAACACTCAGGATTATATACCACTGGTGATAGCAGTGAGGATTTTATCACTGGAGACTAGCATGGGTATTCTGACATAGATTCGCCATTCGATCTCTGTCAACACAATTCTTACATAGGAGACAATAATGGGATGTTGACAATGTTGATTGACCATAGTTAGCTGCCTCACCTGTGCATTTCTGTCCTGTAAGCTGCACGGTTGTGAGAACCCAGAGTCCATGAGTCCTGCTGAGGGCTGCTGTCTGTCGGCAGGCAGGTCCTGGGGTGGGGAGCACGGCTCCGAGCTCGAGTCTGGGGGCGAGTCAGGCAGGGGCCTGAAGGAAAAACCATGAGCAAACCATGAGCCAGAAAAAAATCTTAGTAGTATGTCATGATTATTAAAATATGGTATCATGGACACAATGTTGTCACAAGTTTATTTTCTTTGTTATATTGATGATTTGTAGACAGGGACCCATTGAAAATAAATTTTTGTCAAACTTGAATGGGCCACCTAGCTCTCTGAAAATTCAACAGATAAATGTAATTTTTCAACTTCTCTTTCGATTTTCCACTGACCTCGTATAGTAACAATATCGTCATCCTCTTCATCTACCCCCAAATAACCCCATCAGGGGAAAAGCTGGGGGGCTTTGAGGCCACAGGCAGGCTTTTAGCCTAGCCAGTAATGACTCAACTGTTGAAGCTCTAACTACCAAGCCAGCTAGATCAGGTTTTTCTCATGAATTTATAAGTGTTACCCAGGGCAAAATGACTTTTACTTATGGTCAAATTACATTAAACACACAAGGCTGAACACCTTAGAACAACACCAAAGTTGTCAAGAGACGATTTATCACTTTCACGTCATTGCCCTATGTGGTCTCTAGTCTGCCTGAGGGTATGCCTACTTTAAAAATAAACTAGAAAGACTAGATAGCAAATGTGCATCACAATGGGTTGGGTGTGTTATCTACTGTAGAATCATCTACAATCAAAGCAAACGTGAGAAGATACAGTTACTCGAATTTCTGCACCCTTATCTATTACTATTATTACCTGTAACAACAACCATACTTCATTGCTCTTTTGTGGTCCAAGTCGCGGACTTCATGTTTCATTGCAACTTTGAGTTGTTTCAACGTTTACGAGGCAAAAACCTAAACTTTGATCTGTGCAGGTCAAGGATAACCTGTATGAAAAAGGTTAATGACTTGTGGTTGTAGGTTGGATTAGTAACTTACATAGCATGTACTGTACTGAGTATTCAGCACTGCAAGGAAACCTATCTTTAAGCACAATGTAAAATCATGGGTAAAGGTGAAGAAAAGGAACCTTTATGCATGATTTATGGATTTTGTATGGTGCAATAACCAAACCAAACACATAGAAAACACAGAATCAGGGTAGGAAAATTACCCTATGTAGCCATTGAGGTCGTTGTGGTAATGATTAGGGCCTTGAGCCTGGGCCTGAGCCTGACTGGGTGCAGTGTTGGAGCCAGCAGTGAATCCTACTGTAGTAGGCTGGCCACCTTGGATATCAGGAAAATACCTGCAAAACATGGATTAGACAGATTATTTTCTATCAGGCTGCAAGTGCAATTGCAAGTGCAACAATAAAATAACCATTGTCTCTGTGTGGTTACCAACAAAAATTAAGTTTCTAAACCTTCCCTTGCTTATTATAATCATATATCATGTTTCTAACTCTTCCCTGCCTCAGACTATGGCCTTAAAATCATGTGTATTTTGTATGCATTTGAGAAAAGTCTTTTCTCTATAATGGGAAACACATCACAAAAAGATATCTTAGATAGAAGGGGGATTGGCAGTGACTAATGTACATGTAGTACTGTACTCACACGTCCGGCTCGTCTTGTGTAATGAAGTCATGAAGTTGCTGAAAGTCGAGCTCTGCTGACAGTTCACTGATGTTGTCACCTGGATAGGGAGGAATTATAGAAGTGGTCAGTGAGTTGTAAGTAAAATGACAATAGTAAAATTTTACATTCATTTATAATAATGAACACACTTGAAACTAGCCAAAGAGGTATTTGTGACAGAGATGTTTCACATTACGACTACATGTATCTAGTTTTTCTATCTGCTATTCACGATACTTGAAGGTGAACCTAAAAACACAATCTGGCTGTAACCGGTACTACGTATGTAACCTATTAAAACATGAAAGGTCTTTGCTCTGAAGTGAACTCTTGTTTTCCAAAAGCACTTCCAAAACAAGGTTGCAAGAAATTGTGGAGCATTGAATGGTGAAAATCTTTTTTTAATCAAGATAACAGGTGGTTATATTATAAAAACATCTAACTTTGGTTGACAACTGAATTAGTATGCTAATGATGTCACCAAGTTAACACAGTCTTTTTGACAAGTTGACTACTGTCCCTTTTAGTAGGTAAGTGACCTACTGTACATATACCATACTCCAGTAACTTGATACAAGCCGGCAACAAGGGATCATTCAAAACTTTCATGCATACCAAACCAAAACCTTTCATATCTCCTCTTTATCATATTCATAATGCAAAAATAATTTGAATAGAGCACATTATCTATTCAAAAGTACTTCAACAGGGAAGTTGGATATCATAAGTTATATAGGCCTTTTCCTCCTGGCATAGAAAACCAGTGTACCATAACATGGGGTGATGTTTTTAGGTAGTGAGCAGCAGCCACACCCACTTACAGTAACAAGGAAAATAACCCGCATGGAATTTACGTATTTCTGGCTAATGTAAATATCTATATAATCATAACAAGTTGATATGATTAACTAAATTGTGCTCAGAAATCATATATAAAAGTAATCAAACATTGAAATTTCTTGGGAAAAATAAATTGGTCTTGAATCATTTAATTGCTTCCCTATCTTCAGGGTTGTACAAGTCCCATTGCCCACTTGCCCAGGGCAAGTAAAAGTACTGTTCGGGCAAGTAAATATTCCCCAGTACTTGCCCGATTGGGGAAGTAAATTTTAGGATGCAAAGTATAGCCCCTGCATTATTTCGATCAAGTTTCAAACAATTTTGATGAATAAAGCATCCAATAAATAAACTCTTCTATAATAAAATAATTTCCTTTCTGCTAGTAAAATGAATAGAAATGCGTCATATTTTGGGCAAGTGAAAAATTGGTTTGGGCAAGTGAAAATGACCAGGTACTTGCCCAGTAGGGCAAGTGGATTTTTGAAAACTTGTCCAACCCTGATCTTACTAATCTGGCACATATACTTCCTGTGCCACTGGGCATGGCAGAATGAAAAGAAGCACTAGAAGCAGTAGAAACAATATGTATAGAAAATTATATAAACTTACTATGCCATTGTACTTAGCAAACAAACATGTATCTGGTAACAAAGACGAAATCCAAAACTGTGGTAGTTAATACCCAGAACAAAATGTTACAGGGGATATCGGCAAATATAAACGGATTAAACTGAGAAGAAAGCTTTGAGAAACACCTTAAATGAAGGAAGATAAAAATTACACAAGTGACATTTAGAGGGTAGCAAAATGTTGGAAACTAAATGTAGGTTTCTAAAAACTGTCAAACTATTAATAAAACTGCTATCATCTTAAGGATGATAATGACAATGCCACAAAAAGAAAAGAAAAAGAAGAAAAAAAAGTAGAAAAACTCACCCCAGCTCAGATATATAGGGTTGTACAAATTTTTTTCAAATCACACAGTACCCATAATGGATGACTAATCCTAACTCTACTTGGAAACTCCCCTACCCCTAAACAATGACAATACACAAGGATTCAATTTGAAGTTGTGACGTACATCTACCTAATACTTTTATTGAACAAGTACTAAATATAAGCATGACGAGAGTTCCACACACGCCACCCTTATTTGTTTGCCTCTTTGTTTGTTTCCAGTTCCCCTTGTGACGGACATTCATCTATATTGGCTAACAAAGAAAATATCATCTGCAACCTGTGAAGTCTTTGAAAAAAACATCAGACATATCCGCATTCCTTTATCTCATTAATCATGCATTGAAATTGTAACATTGCCATTGTTACATTATGCACGGTGGCACAGTTGGGGGCCTTTTGTTTTCACCAGGCAAGTGGCACTTGTGACCTATGGTAACCTGCAGCACACACAATGGTCCCAACAGGTAACAGGCACAAACCACCTGACGTCACAGCTATGATGTCACAGCTACAGTCACCTGACCATCCTGGCATATTTAAGTAAACATGTGTATGTACATGTATGCTAAGACTATGGTAGGGGGTACACACTAATATTGACCCAATGATTGTGTCACTCGGGCAGCTAAATACTTTTTCTACTACTTCTAAAGGGTGTTTTTGTTCTCATTATGTAAATGATACTTGTGGTCTTAAGTGACCTACAGGACGTACAATCGTTCCAGCAGGTAACAGGTACAGAGCACGGATTATGTAGATGTTTGACGTCACAGCCAGAATCAGATGACAACTTTAAAGTTTGTACGTAGGTTTATGCATGTCTGCCTGAGAACTTAGATGGGAGGGAGACTAAAATATTGGGCTGTCGGTGGCAGTTCCTACTCCCTTTACTCCATACAACTATCAAACTTTTACTCATCCACATTTACAATCCCCCTTTTTAGCTGCTAATTTTAACAAGAATCTTTTGTTTGTAACATTGTCACTAATCCCAAGAAATAATAGAAAAAGTCATTAAACACTTCCTAATGAAGAAAGTAGAAGGGGGAGGGGTCAGACAGAAAATTCCATGGGATATGAAGATTGGGTACCAGAAAAATCATTTCTCATACTTGATAGACAGAAGTCAAACCTTTCTTTGCACCATGCTAATGAAAAGAGGGGCTGTCATACTCATAGCAGATAAAACACCCATCTGTCTTATACAAGGAAAAACAAACACTGTACTAAATAGTCATGATTTACCACATTACAGGCACATGGGATGATTTTATCTTAATTCAACACAGATTAACAAGTGAAAAATCAAGATCTTATACATGTAGGTGAACAAACATTGTTCAGGTGTTTATGACCTTCATCTCAATTCTTGACCTAATCCTGTGCCCAATAAATCAGTTACGTGTAGACCAGTCTTCTGCACACATAGGGGGAAACACCACATGCTACGGTGAAGAGTCTAGAATGGAAGATGCCAATACAGGAAGTGGTTGGTGAGTCAGAGTTGACATGTGGCTGGTGCCAGGAGGAGCCAGGACAGTAGTCACACAAACTTTACCTCACAGGAACTCAAACTCTGGACTCTACACTAACACTAGCAGCTCACTGCTTCTGTAAACACACTAAAGGTCATGTACATTCATCTATTTGTACCTCTACAAATATACACAAATGGTACGTTTGTATTTTTGGTTAGGATATAGCTAAGCATATACATGATGTAGCTACCCAGACGTGACTACTAATTCCTGTCCTGTAATGTAATGTAATGTATAAATAAAATCATGTAAAGTATAAATAAAATCATTTAATTTTCTACAAAAATTCCAATGTCTAATGCTACTACAGCAAGGAACCTTGTTTGATGAAAATAAAAACTGATACAAACTTAAATGCAAACTTTAAGAATATCTCTGCATACTATTACTAGTAGAAGTAGAAAGCAAGGAGATATGGGGCTTAATTTTAAGGTGGTTAGAAGTTTTTTTGACTTTGAGACGGGAATTAAGGTTGGAGCATGTACTGGTACGGCTGAGAAATTCCATAAGGTTGCATATGGAAGTTAATTTTTCCATTACCTTACCTAGCACTCTTGTGCAGAAGGAGAAAACAGGAAGTTCTGCTCATCTGGTTTTAGTTGACACCTCCCCCTCACATTGACCTCTGGCTAGTTCAATCACATTCACTGTTCCATTAAAATTTAAATGGCTTCCTATGATGTACGATAAAAATTACACATTTTGCAAAACTATGTTCGAAAGAAATGAAATCTTAGAATGGGAAATTCTGAAAATGGCACTGCTAAACTAAAAGCCAGTTGGAGACATCGAAAAAAGATAACCATAACCTTTGCAACGGTGTGATGGACACAAGTGATTGTTCTAAGTTTGGGATGGAAAACATTCTAACCTTGATCATGACCTCACCCTGAATGGAGAAGCTTGGAGTCTTGGACACTTTTCTGATTAGCTGTCTTTTCAACCTTGAAATGTGGGTCACAAATTCTTGCTTGGTGAAAGCTTAACCATTCGCTCTAAAGATATGCAGTAGGCATTTCCTGTGGAGTCAGCAAGATGAAAATCATCTGATTCTTTCCAGCTACACAGGAAATATCAATATCACTGGATACAAGAACTACATTTCCCTGAGTTGTTCTCGCCTTGTACTTTTCAGCACATGGTCAGTAAAATAGGCCGAAGTAAGTCATGCTCATCCGATGTTTAAACAGTTTTTACAGGAACTAAGTACACTGGTAGTGTGCAAAGGATTGAGCCAATTTTTATCATGATAAAAATATTTTTACTTCTTAACCCCTTATAGTTATACACCTATATTATCAATAATACATTTTAGTAAGTACATGTACATGTACATGTGTATTCACAACTCAAACTGCCACATAATTGTTTCCCACACTATGGGATTAGGAGAATGTAGTAAAACTTTTTAAGTAAACAAATGAAAATTACCAAAATTCTGTACTTCATAAGACAGGACAAAAAAATACAATATTGCCTGAGTACACAACCTTTTAAAATTTTAGAACACAGAACTAAATTTAAATCTAATACCTTCTGTTAGGCCTTAAAAGTATACCTTACTGTTAAAACGTATAAAACAAACAGTACCCACTACGACATTACCTAGTAGTAAACAATATTTTGTACCAACTTCATGGCAGTATTGGATACTTCAGAAAACACAAGACATTGACGCTACCTGGAAGTCTTCTTGAAGCTGCCCAGGTTCTTGGAAAGGCTTTCATTCCCTGCACGGTCCATAGTGAATACATATCAGATCACTTTCCCTTGCTTTATACCATATGGCAGAAGGGAGAACTCTCTTTTACTAGTGACCCCGCATGCTGCTCTTGCCTCATTTTAGGGACAAGTCAAGTGATATTTAAAGGGGAGGAGGAGCCAACTAGTACAGGGCTACATAGATCATTTTTATCTACATCCCTGTGCTTGTTAGCTATACTCTGAACTTTTATAAATATCACTCACCAATTGTAAAATATCTATTCCAGGGAAAATCATCTTTTTCTCCTCACAAATTTTTTAGAAAGTTGACTGGTAGTTCTAAGATTAATGTACAGTCCCTGAGGTCAGAGGTAGGACTTTTTCTGCTATGATTGTGACCCTAACTTCCTGAGGTTGTACTAAAGTTACAACTGGGGATGAGTCACGAGACATGTGTGCCTGTAAAAACCTCAATGGTCAGACTCTTCCATTTTTAAATACCAGGGAATTCTATGGCATTATGCCACAAATGATAAGCCTAATGATAATACAAAAGTGTGCCATACTTGGCAACAGTGCCAGCAAACCCCATGATGCAACATATGTTAGCAGAGTATTTGTTTGTAAGATGATGATGATAACTTAGATCTTTAAAGCGATTTGGCTCAAGTCTTGAAAGACATTGAAAAATACACAATACAGTATATCAGAATATTTATCAGCTTTGCAAAACATGAATTTGATACTGTAAGATTTTATAGTGTGAGCTTCACCCTCAAAATTACACTGACTTGTAACATAACCAATGCATATCCAAAATTGATATTACAACGAGAGCAGACAAAAATGTAATAATACCCGTAACATGCAAAGCCACCTGCAGGTTTTAAAAGGTGAAAATGTTGACATTATACATAAAAAAGTCAATAGAAAAGAAAACTAACCAGAACTTTTGCAATCTCTTGCTAAATGGGTGTATCTCCTGAAGCCAGCATGTGGCAAGCCATCAAGGAAATGACTATTTCCAAGCTGTCATCACTACATGGACTGCTGTACTTAGTAAATAAATTTTTACCCTGGAGTCAAATACTTTTGCCAAGGAAAAAAAATTTCATGCCAATACAAAATATATGGTAAAGACGATTTCAAATACAAAGTAATCGATGAGTTTTACGACAATTTTCAAAAACAAACTTACATTTCATAAACATCATTCCTTGTAACAGAAAATTTTCAGGTAGGGTGTTGAGTAGAGTAGAGTAGTCTAGTAAAGTAGAGTAGTATTCCTCTTAAAATTGATCCCAAGACCACACAAGGCTGTTTGTTCTTAGTGGTCAATATTTTACTCTGAATAGACATCTTCTTATGCAGACATTAACATGCACGCATGTGAAATGCAGACAGATATCAATAAATTCAAAACAAAAGGGATTTGTAATCTTGTTAGCTAAAGATAAAGACAGTACTACTAATGACCTGAGTGGGGAGTCTGAGAATGAATTAGAAATGTATCCTGGTAACATCATAGTTTGTACCTTCTCCTCAAATGGTATAGCACTGATACACATAGGTATGACTCATCTTAAAAGTGAAAGGTTTACCACAGTCACACAATGGTGTGATGTGGTAAACCAAGAAAACCTTCAGTATTATGTTCAAGTCATGGATGAAATATTACATTCAGAGCTGCAAATACATGTTGACAAGTGTACACAACAATCTACTCAGATATTTTTTTCCAAGAGAATGAATTATATGAATTAGGAGACAATTTTACCATAATAATAATACAACAGGTCTCTATCTATCTATATATGACATAGTATTTCTACACTCCTATCATGTTGGATTGCCATAAATGAAGTCAAAGTAACATGTATCTTTTGCGTTTTGGTTCATACTGACACATTTCTAACCCTTCACTTGTATTGCGGCTAAAAAGTAAAATTCTTCAGTTCAATGCCTTTTCTTATCCTATTGAGTTAATCACTGAATGCTTCTGATTTTGTAAAATTTGTTGACTGCATAACCATAGCATCCAAAATCTCCAGCTAATAAAAAGACGACAATAGGGATCTTGGATCTACAATCAGTTTTGAGAGACAAAAAAAGAGCTTTACATACCTTGTCTTCCTGTCTATTCTACACAAGGGACATATGATCTGTGTTTATGTCTGCTAGTGTGCTACAGGTAGACTTTACAAGTGCACTCTTGCACAAATGAAACCATGAATATTTCATGATTCTGCTGCATTAGGATTCTTCCAGGTTTACATGGTCACGGAATGGCCATGGTTTTCAAGGGAAAACATCCAGAAAATGTACTCTTCATCATACTCACATACAGAGAATACACACCGGTGTTGATTTGTTATGCCAATGAATGAATATCATCTAGATAACTAATGATAAACAGCAACGTCACTGACAGCAAGTGGTAGACAAAAATCGGATGGTAGTTGGATGATTTACTAACAAATAATTCAATAAATTTTAAGACATCAAAAGCAGAGATTGCTTGATATTCTCTTTTACAATTTTCTTTTCATTCACCAGCTTTTATTTGCAATCAATAACTACAATGTATTTACTAGTCAACAATATTGATGGTAATGTCTATAATATTACTCTTGACTTGTCACAAACAAAAAATTCCATTCACTTGTTTGCTACACTTCAACTTCTCAATATTTTTTTTACAATTGGTCAGTCCAAAGAGGCTATAACCTCCTTGCTCAGTCTAACTACCTGTTAGTATAATTTGTACTTTGTATGGCAAGTTAACAAACTGGTCAACAGCAACTAAACTGAGCTGCAGAACACAGTTCATCATCATCAAAGTGAGTAAATACATGTTCCTTATACTGAGTTTATTTTCCACCCTCACAACTTGAAATGGAATTTAGTAAGGCTAAATAATGCTAGAAATTATAAATACAAATACTCTAAAATCCTTGATTTTCCACTAATTATGCAGGTAGTGCATAAAACGAGGAACTCATAAGCTACTATCACTCTAACGCTAAACACCACTAGTGAAAAGTCTTTTGTATTTATTTACACAATCTCGGCGAAGTGGGAGGGGTAAAGTCCTTCCCACTTCTGCTGCCCTTGAAAGTTAATCTTCTCTTCAAAGGAACCATCTGCGGTGTCCGACAACCACAGGAAATAACCTCACATTAACACTGACTTGATAATTACTCGCCGAGTCACCTCCTACCGTTTAAACTGTGCATAATGTCGCGAGGCTGCCGGGAAAGATGCGCAGTGACCAACTACTAGTAACCGCGAAGTTCGTTTGTCCAACTTCCCTTCTCAAATTAATGCAATTCTGGGGTTCTTACAATACTAATTTTTTCTCAGAATATACCAATTATGGCCTGTATGAAGTATATAACCAATATTAGGGTTGACGGAAGCGTCGTAATTATCTTATCTGACGACTAAAGTACCGTCTTGCATCGGTGACATACTGGAAGGACACCATATTGTTTACCAATCGCCATATTCGACTCAAGTAAAACGTCCTAGAAGACGATTGATTTCAGACGATTTTGACTCACCTAGGATGGCCTGTATGGCCTGATCGTCTCCCAGGACGTCCATGGCGGCCTACCGGCCCTGCCGGGTGTGTTGACGGTAGTTGTTCGCGTCTGCTTACGGCTGTCAGGCCGACTAGCCCCGGGGATCCATTCCACCAAGTCCCGTCCCCTCCGCCATGAAAACTCTTCTGAAGCTGTTACAACAACCTCCCCACAACTTATTCCTATTTGTGGAATTTAGCTCATTTTAAAAACTTCAGTACAAAGTTTGAAAATGCTGTACGTTTAAGAGGCAGAAAAATTTTGATTTGTACAATTATCTACAATGCCAATGCTATTTTGTTGTCTTTTGAGAATGATTCTCATATGGGACAGCTGTTACATTTCCTCCCTCCGGAGAGCTACAACCTATGACGCAACAGAAATGTCAGGTGACCGACCTGGGCCACCTGACAAACGCCGGAAACTTGCACCAACTTCCAAGAAAGAGAAGTCGCATACTGTTCCACGCAGATATATTTAACACATAAGTCATTTGTTTGCTTTTGACAATCCGTTTAGTTGTTCTTGCTACACACATTGACCGTATTGTATTGTTTGATATTTCGCTGGAATGATGTTTGCTGATCTTTGTAGGTGACCGTTTTCTTGGAAGAGAATCGTTTCCGCATCAGTTTCGCTCAGTGCACCAACAGTTTTAAATGCCTGGCAAATATACAGTTTTTTTTTCTTGTTCCTTGAACCGATGGGTACGATCATGCTTATGTTAGCGTAACAAAAAAAAAACAATAACTTCTTGTTCCTCGCCTGCCTCGAAACTCCCTTTTTCTCCCTAACTGGATATCTCCTTTTAATTCGGACGGAAGCACCAAATATTGTGTCAAATTTGTGGAACAAATTGAAGAATGTCTTATTGCAACTGCATGACGTTCCTCCCACTCATTTATAGTCATTACCATTGCTGTGACTGAAGATGCAGAAACTTGTAGATGATGATGATGACGACTGTTCAATTTTTACTTTATCCGGTAGAGGCCGCTTCTAACCAGTCTATCTTGCAAACATAGCATGCTAATGTAGCAAAGTGCGTTCAATTTGTACTATTATTGCTTGTCAACGGTTAATTTTGCAACATAAATAACTTCTTTTTTATATTGGTGGGTACATTGCTTAATAAAGTGCTGTCCTTTATCATGAAACATCAAAATGAATTGATACCTTTTTTTTTGTTCTTGTTGACTGGATGCGCTCCTCTCAAAAATGTATTCGTATCTTGACAGACAGGATGCCGACCAAATAAGACGCGACGACCGATTTTGGAGAAAAAGTAAGAAATATTTGCAATTTATCGCTTGAAATTTGAGCTGTAGGGAGCCCAGGTAATTGTTACTTTATGCTTAACCCTTTAAATTAGCTGAAAATGCCGTCAGTTTCTCAGTTTTTGCGAGTTGGCGTGGAGTGTCTTTGTCTGGCGGGAGCCGCCTTGCGATGGGCGGGTGCGTTGTTTGAGTGGGGAGGGGGGCATTTTAACTTCATTTTGTAACTTCATAGTTTTATAGTTTTGCGTGGATTCCATGTCGTCAAATATATCTCTGCGCACTATATTATATAACGCATAGTCACGTAGCGTGTATAAACAAGGCGCAGAGTTGTTTTTAAGGTTCTCTGTTGACCGTGGTGGAAAAATATTTATGATAAACAAGGCAAGGTCCTTGCTGTAAAATGCCGTCATAATTTGTAGCCTTTTCGGGTGTTTGACAGGGGTTGAGCACAGAATGCTAGAAACTTGCTTAAAGTTCAAAGTTACATACAAAATTAAAGGACGAAAGAAGTTGGGTGAGAAATACTTTTGATTGAGATATTATAATTTGTGTGACTAGGTCGAACCACATACAGATGCTCACAGTGTATCCTTTGGTTTAGGATCTACATATCTTCTTGATCCTTGAAGATGGCACTGAGTCCAGGGCAGCCTGTTGGGGGACTAGAGACAGGCATGAAGCTGAACTTCCCCGAGCAGCATGCCCAGCTGGCACAGTGCCTCGACGCCCTCCGGCAGACTGGGCGGTACTGCGACCTCACGGTCAAAGTACAGGACAAAAGCTTCAGGTCAGACTTCAGGAATGAAGATGCACACTATTCATTGTAACCTTTTCTTTTCAAATCCGCAATAAAATCTATGGATGAGTGTGTAAATCTTTACATTTTATCTTAAAATGCTCACTCGTAAGAAGTCATTATGAAGCAAGTTCAATCTGTAATTTCCAACACAAGAAATTGGATTTACTTGATGAAGACTGGGGATGTACAGTTTTGGATATGTTCAATTTCTTGTGTTGGAAACAAAGTCTGTGTTTTGTGAGTCTTTTGTGGTTCTCACAATGAAAAAGAGTTTTTTTGCTGGTCAGCCTTACTGTGCAAATGTGTTATTGTGCTGTATCGCTAGAATAACAGTAATGTGCTGTGTATTAACTTGCAGCTGTCACCGTGCTGTCCTGGCCTGCCGGACTCCGCTGTTCCAGTGCCTGGGAGATGACCCGATCGTCCGTGTGGACTTCCTCCATCCTGCTGCCTTCTCAGCACTCCTGGACTACATGTACACTTCAGGTACTAACAACTACATTGACAGTGTTGTCACATGTAAGATGTTTCCAAGGACCGGAGCTCTGATTTGCAATAAAGATCATGTACATGTATATAAGAGGAGATATAAACTTTAAACTTTATTCATTCAACCAACCTTGCAGTACACACATGCATTTGCATTGAACTGAATTGTGTTGATCTTACATTTTAAAATTTGGAAAACACTAAGAAGAATTGATAACATTTAACAATTAAAAAGATATCATATTACATCCCATTGCGATCATCATAACAGTATAAGTACGTCGACACATTAAAAGTTTTCTTTGTCAATAGTTAAAATCTTCTATCTGCGGATACAATGGACACAAAACAAAACAGAGGTACATATATACATACTGGCAATGTACATATTATGCCTTTCCTTGACATGAAGCATGGGCCTTAGTGTGCGTTTTGCAGTTATTTATTGGTAATGAAGTTTGTATTTATTGGCAAAGAAACAGATCATTACAAGGGTCAGCAGACTGGGCAGAAGTAAGCTGGTAACAGCTGGCCCACAAAAGTACAGACATGACACATAATTTAAAAAAAAAATGAATTAGAATCTAATATTAGATAAGAGGTCATCTGTGTTGGTAGTTACATGTTTAAATTTTAAACATTTGATCCAACACAAAGAAGTTGTTCTCTCACCTAGACCAAAACTGTCCTATTTGATGATAGCTGAGGTGGTTTACATGTGTATTAATAAAAAAAAATTATGTTATGCAAAGATGAAGAGTTAACTGGGCTAAAGAACAGCAGATGTCCTCTGTTCTCAGTCATTCGTGAATTGTTTCTACCATTTATTCTATTTTGTCCCTACCATACCACAGCAAATACATATATGCCTACATTTGTATGTTTGAATGTTTTCCTTTATCCACAGAACTGACCGTGTCCAGTGAGAGCTGTAGTGATGAAGACCTTCTGGCCACTGCTCAGGCCCTACGGCTCCACCCTGTGGTCGAGTGGCTCACAGACTACCTCAAGGCTAAGGGAGCTGTCGACAAGGTATCGTTAGAGAGAACTTAGAGAAATTATAGGGCTAGTTTACTTGATGTTAAGTAACCACAAGCATTTCTGAAAGCTTTCTTGACGAAAGCAATGATTGTTAGGGTTATGGTATATAAATGATCACAATTGTTTATATCATTAGTATGTACCTCCAATGCTTAGTTCAGTTTAGTTGTGACAATAACTTGTGTCATATTTTGCTTTGTTGCTATACAGGTACTGGAAGGAGAAGGAAACTTACAAACTGCGGCACCATCTTCACTTTTTTTACCTTCCACTACTGATAACCTGACTTCCAACGCAGTGAGCACCCTCTTTCCAAGAGTCAGTCAGAATCTTCCCTTGCCTTTTCTGAACACCAACGCCTCCTTCAGTCCTCATACAGAACTGCAGGGGGCCTCCACAAGCCTTGGGCAAAAGCAGCCAATCGAGAGCTTGTTCTTCAAGAACACAGGGAAATCCAATGGAGCCACAGTAACAACAGCAGATGCGAGCAACGCTGCACCTGGGAGGGATCCACAGCTGTGCAGCTGTCACAGGTGTGGAGTACACTTCCTTAGTGCCAAAGTTTTGAAGCAGCACCTGGCAGTGTGTGTGGCAGAGGTGGGGGAAGGGCCCAGCTGCAGCCAGGACAGGGTTGCAGAAACTTCTCGTCACCAGAGGCCAGTGTTCGGCTGCTCCAGGTGCTCCCAGTACTTCATAAGTGCCAAGACTCTGCAGATGCATCTGAAGGTATGCAGCCGCCTGCAGGAGTACAGGTGCAGCCTGTGTCAGCTCAGGTTTGTGAGTCAGCGCGCCCTGGACTTCCACACCAGGGACTGCTGGAAGTCCATCCAGGAGTTTGAAAGCCCGCAAGGCTCCAGAAATACAAACAGAGGAGGAAACTCTGAGAAGCCGAATGAAGCGCGCTCGTCTCCTCGCCAAAGAGGGAAGGGTGATAACAGTGGAGCCCCTCAGCAGAAAACGTCCCAACAACAACAGCCCAGGAGCAGCAGTGACAAGAGCCTTGAGGAAGAAGAGAACATAGAAGCATCAGACAGCCAAGAGGTTCTGGTGTTAAATGCTAAAAAATCAACCGTCGACATCAGCAGTCTGATCACATGTAAGCAGTACAGCTGTAGTCAGTGTGCCAGTAGTTTTCCTACTCCCCACAAACTACAGCTCCACAAGCAGCAGTGCACCAAGTCTGCCGTTCTGGTAGGCCATCAACAACGACAGAAGTGGGTGTGTGCTAGGTGTACACTGCCTTTCCCAACAATGTTATCCTTGAAGAACCATGGGCCCTGGTGTAAAAAACAGTCCTCTGACAACAGGAATGGGGCAGTAAGTGACAAAACAGCAGCCAGCAGTAGCACAGAGGCCCAGCCCATAGAAAAAGCCACTGTGCAAGAGGCTACTCCAAATAAGCAAGGTGCTAGTGCTAAGTCTCCAGACCAGACACCAGATACTTCCAGCTCCGTAACATCTGAAAAGGGGTCTGAAGAAACTACAGCAGAACCAAGTAAGAAAGATCCCAAGCCTGCGAAAGACAGGAGTAAAGATATTGTGGAGAAAAGTAACAAGAAGAATACCAGTCTCACAAGGAGAGCTTACAGCGATGGCAGTAGTCCAGTCCTTACTACACTGAGAAGCAGCCCAAGGCACATGGGTCGAACACTCAGAAGCAGTCCCAAGAAACCCCACATCTTGAGCAACGTTGCCAAGGGCAACCTAAGGATCAAGCTGATGAAGAAGGTGCATAAAGCAGGGACTTCTCAGGCAGCTAGAAATAGAAGAAGTGTGTCAGCAGCTGTCTCTAGCAAAGCAGCTGGCTCCAGCATAGCTGCTGGTACCAGCAAAGCAGCAAGCAGTGCTGAAAAAGCAAACACTACTCCCGGGGCGGCAAGAGAGAAAAGGGCAAGTGAAGACAGTCCAAATACAGCAAAAAGGCAGAGAAAAGGCACTTTGGTTCCCAGCAAGAAGGGCACTCTACCAAACAAGGCACAAACTGGGAAGGACCCCACCACAGAGCACAAAAACACAACTCGTGCACGAGAGGAGCAGAGCAAGACCAGTAAAAATTCGAGCGCTGCCACTAGCACAAAACAAAGACCCCGGGTTGTTTTAAGGAGAGTTGACCCAGCCATGGGGACCTCAAAAGGTAGCAACACCATCTCAGCAAACATAGACACAGTTATAAAGCTGGAGCCGGAGGATGATGACTCAGACATGTGGGGAGGTACCAGGAGTCCACAGCAGCGGAGTGGGAGGAACTTTGGCTCTCCTGAAACCAGCATGTTCTCTGCACAGTATCACTGCAACAACTGTGGCCTCAGCTTCCCACAGAGAAAGGCTATGCAGGACCATGAGGTCAAATGCAAACAGGTAAGGGTAAGAAGTGTGTGAAGTGACTGCATGTTGATATTCTTTCACTTCAGATTGCCCATCCCTGACATTGTGAAAAGGGATGTGTAAGGCACCTCAGGACATCTGAAGTCTTGGACTGGACTTCAAGTGAAATTTTACGAAGACGATTTGATGAATCAGGAGACTTTCCAGTTTTTGGAGACAACTACGGTCTACTTAAACAGTAGATGAAATGTAGAAAAGCTGACTACCGGTAATGATGATAGTAATGCCTGTTTGACTTGTGTTTATGTAAATCACATAGCTGCTAGCTGTGGAAGCATGCCTTTTGCAAGACGTTTTTTTTTTAAATTGCAAGTCACTGATTCTAATTCACAGTCATTCTTCCCCCTCAAAAATTACTTCCCGTTTCAGTCTCGTATTTTTCATCCAAAACCTGACTCTAGTTGAGAACCCTGTCTAAGAAGTGGGAAAATAGTTTTGTAGTAGAAAGTAAAAGAAAGGCAATTTTTCTCCAGGCTTTTGAGGAGGCATACTGCCAACAGCTCAGCAAGGCTGCTAAGTCGCACTGCTGCCAGACGTGTCTGAAGCTTTTCTCCTCTGACAGCAGCCTTAGGGCCCACCGCCAGGCGTGCCAGGGTGCCGTGCTGTACCGCTGTAAGATCTGTTGGGAGGACACCGACCAACCCAAGGCCCACATGGAGAAACACTGGCGCTGGCACCGGCCCGCCGAACTACGCAACAACCCTTGTCTTAGCATCGAATCGGATCTGCCTCTGATCAAGTCTTTGTACATGTCAGTCGTAAAGCCAAACGAGAAATGGTCGTGTACCCTGTGTGAAGTAAAGAAGGGAAACGTCAGCGGAAGGTCAGCAGGGAGAGAATTCAGGGACAGGTTATCTCTATGGTCGCATCAGACATCTGCTCACAAGGTTGTCTGGAGGAACCTGACCTGTGGGGAGTGCGCGGGATCGTTCAAGTTCAGCGTGAGGGTGGAGTATCTCCGCCACATGTTTGCGAATCATGTCGAACTGAGGAAAGCACAGAAAGCGTTCCATTGTCAGGTCTGTGGAAAAGTATTCCAGGACAGGGGCTTGTTGGAGCTTCACCTGTACAGACATGGTAAACACACAGCAAAATAGGCAACTGTAACAAACAAACAAACAAACAAACAAAATGTGTGTTACTTCTCAGGCCTTTATGTAGTAACTTACTTGTTGAAACAGATACAGTTCATTCTTTAGACCAGATCACTTAATTTTCAGTCCAAGACATTTGAGCATAAGTAAAAGAAAGTATATAATCTCAGTTCTGTGATCTGAACATTACCTCTACCAAACTATAATTATTTTACTAAATATGTGTTACTCTAATAGTTCAATAGCAAAAATTATCTTTGATTTTGTAGACAAGTTGTGTTTTCTTAATACTAGAGTAATGACCACGTTAATTTTGAGTAATGTATGGTACATCTACATGTACATGTACCTGACAGTATATCTACATGGACATGAAGACAGATTGTCACACATTGTTTTTGTCCCTTTTTATGAGGGTACCTTGTTACTGTATGTATTATCCCCTATTTTTTTTAGTTGGGACTATAGAATATTCCCAAGTTTAAGCAGTTTGTTAGTGTCCCAGCTAGTACTAAGCAGTATTAGATCAGAACAATTTGTACATCTCACACCAATTTGTTGTGGTGCATAAGTAATTCCTTTGCGACTTTCATATTGCATTTTGCAAGTAGTAATCTTGTCAGGGTAAGATAGTACATCATATTGTGCATTTACTCTTCAGACCAGTATTACTGCAAAACTTATAAAGTTTCACAATTTAGAGTTCGAGATTTTTTTGCTGTCAAATATTCATTAGAGTTTAAAGATGGAGGCCTTTTCCCTAATTTGTTGGATTATTTTAGTTGCACAACTTATGATGACTGTTAACTTAGAATGTTTCAATCTGCTTTCCATGTTGATGACTTGGTGGCTAGTGGAGAGTTTAATATGAAGAGAAAGTGAATAGTGTAAGTTTGTGACGTGTAAGCATGTTGTCATTCTGGTAAAATAGTTTTTCAAGGTCTTGCTGTAGTATTCATTATCTTAGGCCCAAGTTGGTATTTTCTTCTACCGGTTGTACTTTTATTATTTCCATTCAAAATGCTCTTTGTTGTTTTAGTTAATTTATAGATCTCAGTTAAGTAGTTCTGTTATTGCCGTAGTGAAGTGAACATATATTATGTTCATGAAATTTGAACTTGTTGAAGTTAAAATCAACAGTAGTTAGTAAAAAGGAGCAAGGTGAATGGTGTTACATCAATTGACTTCATCATTTATACAGTACACCGTATGTGATGAACTATTGAAAAAAAAAGTAGAAAATTTGTTAACAGTTGTTATTGTTGTATATGTAATACTAATCATAACATGGTATATATTTGTGTGAATACTAGTATAGAATATGTGAAAAGAAAACTTTTGGATAGAAAAAAAAAACTTTTTCATTGCATGTTAGCATTGGTATTTTTGTTAATAAACATGTTATTTAGAGTTTACATGGCTCTTTCTTGATTACCTTCGCCAAGAAGGTTATGTTTTCGTTGGCGTTCGTGTGTGTGTGTGTGTGTGTGTGTGTGTGTGTGTGTGTGTGTGTGAGCACGATAACTCAAGAAGGCTAAGATGGATTGTCTTGATACTTGGTAGGTGGGTAGGTCTTCATGAGACGTGGAACTGATTAGATTTTGGGCCCCCTAACGGCTTGTTATGGTACTGCAGCTGAACTTCCGGTTTTGATATCTCGTGATCTAGACATGCTAGGGTGACGAAATTTGGATGGTAGGTAGCTCTTGTGCTGGGGAACAAGTGACGTGAGTTTGGACCCCCTAGCGGCTTGCTCTGGAATTGCAGGGGCATTAGTTGAAAAATGTTTAAAGGCGGATAACTCGAACCGATTGATGGATCGTCGTGATTTTTGGCATGTAGGTAGCTGAAGTGATGCTTGACATAATGTTATTACAATTATGCAAATATTAATGTAATTTGCATAATTAATGAGGAAATTCTATATATCAGCTGCATTCCATGATAGGACTATTCAAGCTTGTGATATATGTAATGCAGAACGACAGAAATACAGGCAGATATCGATTATGCAAATGAAGACTTAATTTGCATAATCAACGAGAAAATGTTATAATTACATAGTGGTAATGTCTGGAATTTCATACATGGGATATTTGAAAGTTATGTGAAGGTGAACATTATTAAACATAATTTATTCAAATAAGGACCTCATTTGCATAATTTATGAGGACATGCTATAATGGCATGCATTGATAAGATAAGACTGTCTTCTGGTGTAGAATATGATCAACAGATATAATTGATGCAATATAGGATCCTATTCGCACAATCAGGGGGATTAATCTATAATTTCTTAGTCATAAAGGCTAACATCAGTTGGCGAAGGTATGAGATCGTGGAACTCTAGTTATTGTTGAGTTGAATTCTTTATACTAGTAGTGATCTGTATGCTAGTAGATGGTTGGTTGCCTGTTGTAGGTCCTTCCTGTATATATACATTGTTGATATATTAGCCCATGCAGCCATACTGCTCAGTGAAAGATAAACTCTTTGCATGTTAGTATGTGATTAACGTTACTTTACGTTTACTGAAGTCTGTAAGTTATTTTTCCAGCACCTGTTGCTTTTTGACTACATTTTATGTACCGTTATGACAATAACATGGTAATCAGAGATAGCAGACTTCAATCCCTTTGACAGAACGTACCAAAGTTTCAGCGCGCAAACAGACAACATGTATCATGGTGCTAGTGCTAATGCTCGTATCACTCCCTTGGGAAAACAAGTCTCGCGCGTTTTGGTGAGAGTTTACGAGAGTTAAGATTGACCCGACAGAAGGGGCCGGTGTATTCAAGTACTTCCGGTTCACCAGCATTTTGGTACCTTTGGTGTTATTTAGAAGTGTCATGTAGCTTTCTCTCGTCTATATTTGCGCCAAGGGACAACTTTGGAGAGCTACAACAAGAGGTAAATACAGAAGAGTCACTGAAAAGAGCTACAAGCTCTACACAGGTAAGAGCAGTCAGCAGAAACATGCGGTCGAAGAGGAAGCCGGAACAAAGGAGGAGGTTTGAAGACCTATCTGGATCTGAAGAGGATGGAGAAGACGAAACACCCGACGCTGTTTCTGAACCCTCCGCCAAGGCTAATGTACAGAAACGTAAGGCAGGACCAGAGGCAGGGGATGCCGAGAGCTCCCTAGGTTCTGTCGGTAAGGCCAAAATGCCTAAGCACGACATAGATCTTGAACTAACGGTAGAGAACTGCGACTCGGACTCTGAGACCGCGTGTCCGCCTGTAGCCGCTAACGAAGAGGAAGGTGACACTAGTACCGCAGCGGAGGACACGACAGAACCTGCGGCAGGCTCCGAGGAACTGCCCGGGAGAACGTCTGGGGAAGAACCGGAGACGGACCTGGCGCAGACCATCGAGGCGGCGGAGGCGTACCGCGCCGCTGTCCGGGCCGAGATGTCCAGGACTCGGGCCGAGGGAAGACCGGAGGACGCCGACAAGCAAATTGTGAGAATATATTTTGTTTTCAAAAATAACCTTTTTAATCGTATCAATAAGCACTGTTGATTTGTCATGCTCCTATTTTCTTAGAAAAGTTAAAACCGTAATTTTGTCAATCAAAAATTATGTCAGTCTTGATCATACTCATACAATAATACATGTAACAGTTACTAGTACTATTGTACATGAATGCTCTCCTAAAAGTGTCTCCTTTCAGACCCTGGGCCCCAATGTGTGTCAAATGAGATTTTAGCAACGGCCCTGCAGCAGGGTTATACATTTTTCAAGCAACTGAAAACATACTTAAGGTGCTAAAAGTCTTACAATCATTTCCACAGTTTCCCAGTTGTGTGACATTTACATGTTATCCACATGTGCCACCTGATCCACGCTACATATTGCGTAGGAAAATAATAGCAGACACCCTGAAGCAGCTGAAGCAAAGTAAAATGTATTGTTTTTCCTCTCCAGGCCTTTCAGGCTGGCCACACCTGTGTGAAGTGCATGATGCTGTTCTCCTCAGAGAGCAGTCTGCGGGCGCACAAGGAGATGTGCGGGGAGGTCCACTACCGCTGTAAGCTGTGCTGGGACGACACTGACGAACCCGACGAACACATGGAGGAACACTGGCAGCGCGACCCTCCCCCGGAACTGCGCTACAACCCGTGTCTAACCGTGGAGAACGACATGCCGCTCATCAAGCAAATGTACATGTCCCCGGTGGGGCCGGACGAGGAATGGCAGTGTACGCTCTGCGCCACCGCCACGGACGTCAGCATCCGCCAGGACAACTGGCCCACGTTCAGCTTCAGTAACAGGACGCGGCTGTGGACGCACCAGGCCGTGATCCACGGGATCGTGTGGAAGAAGCTGCCGTGCCAGGCCTGCGGAGGCTTCCTGAAGTTCCACACCAGGTCGGACTACCTGCGCCACATGTTCGCCATGCACGTTCAGCTGAGGAAGGAGGAGAACGCGTTCTGCTGTCTGATGTGTGGAGAACTGAACCATGACAGGGCCTGGCTGGAGATTCATCTCTTCCACCATGCAAAAATGCCAGCAAAATAGTTCATTATTTTCTTCTTATTACTATATTAGTGTAATTTACTATTATTCTACTAGTCTTTAGATGTGGATATAGGAATCCTGTTGAATTATGAGAATCTGCAAAATAGGAAGTACATTGTCATGTATGAACTTGGTGACAACCATTGAACTTTTACTAGTAAATGATGGTGAAAAAGATTATTTTACATTTTGCAACTTCAACTTGAGTTCTTAAGCAAACTATTCATTAGTTCTGTCTTGAAAAGTTTGGGAAGATTGATTGGGAAGGTAGTTAAGAGATAATAACCTGCACTGTCAGGTGTATATGGTGTCCTGGTCATTTCCTATGACCACTCACTCCGCGATTTATGAGGTAGTCTTATAGGACATGGAGGATTCAGAAATATAGCCAATCCATACTTAACAATGTAGCAAACTTAGCGACTGTCCTCTACAGTGTATTATAAGGCCTGCGTTTACAAAATGTAGACTTGGTACAATGTATTAACCAACTTGGTTGTGAGATCATAATTAACTACTGGTGTGGTAATGCTGTCATAACCAATGGGAAATGGGGACTTCTGATTGGTTGACATCCTCTGGCTATTATAAGGCCACACCGACTTAATTTTATGGATGACTCTGGCCTGGGTAGTCCATGGTAGTTAGCGACAATACCGAGCCGGTGGTAACTCTGGAGGATAGCACCCAGGCTACCGAAGACCCACGACTCAAGAACTCAGTACGTACCTACAGTGCCGATTTACAAATTCCCCAAAAAGCCAGCATGTACCGGCTTGTCGCATACATCGCTATGTACTGCCGCAAATTCACAATACCAGTTTTGCATCCCTGTGGTTTAGTAGAATTTTTATTTTTGGCCGGAATTTTTTTTTATTCGCCCGCGCGCACTATAGCTAGTTTGGGGGTCTTCAGAGGATGTCATCCATAAAAATTAAGTTGGTGTGGCCTAATATATGATAAAAATTTTGAAAATAAAAACTTCGGGTGTTGCAAATAGATGTTGCGATTGTTAGTACAGGGCTCGAAATTAACATTGTCCCAGTGTCAAATGACACTAAATTTTCAGCTTGGGACAATTCAAATTACGTTTCGGGACAATTTTGGGGCAATTGGAAAATTCTAAGACCATCCACGTCATTTGGGAACGTGATCCATCCATCCTGCTGCAGACTGCTGGCAGCCTATAAATATATGATACTCTGACAAACATTTAAATTTGACCAATCAGGGATTCCAAATATCAGGGACGGCGCCATGCCCATGATATTATCATGTATTTCCCTAATTTACTAATAAAGTGGACTTCAAGTTGTACAAATTCAGTTGTTGTTTTCTTATTTTTGTCATCAACTTATTTCCTGAAAAGCAGGCTGGGACAGTCCATCTTCAGTTCGGGACAATTGAAATCTATGTTCGGGACAATTCTGGGACAATAGTGAAAAAAGTTAATTTCGAGGCCTGTAGTAAAACTGGGATTAAAAGTGGGAGGAAGGTTATATGGTTTAGTTACTGACCCCTTATCAACTGTTTGAAATAGCATTTATAATTATATTTTGTTTGGTATATTTTGTTAATACTTTGCTGACAAGTTGTATATATGGTAGTTTTGTGTTTGTGTGTTTTATTAACTTTGTTGACTGATTTGCAGTCGTAGTCTAGTATAGTAAAATGCAAGGACTACTCTCTAAAATTAATGAGAATCGATCTACAATAACTGTACATATGCAATACTCATAATCTACAATGTCCGTCAAGATCAAGACAGTTATTTCTTAAAACCTCATCCTGTGTCATATGTACAACCAAACAGTAGGTACACTGGCAGGTTACAAGTATAGGAATGATCACTGTTGTTTACCTCATGTACATGCAAATTATTGAAAGACATGCAAATTATCGGTATGCAAATCACCCAACTGTCACATGATGTTGCCTACCAATTGCTGGCTGTGACATCATGGATATTGCAAGGAAGTTAGTTTTGAATTAATTAAAACAACTATTCGTAAAGCCAATTTTACCTGAAAGTAGTGAGCTTTTTTTTCTGCTGCTTCCATGTGTAGCAGCTACAGTACACTGTACATTTGTGGTTTGGTAACCAGGATAGCTGAAGGGTGCATTGTTAATTAATGGTGATATTGTGCAGGCTATAATTCATAATGAATCCTCTTTTATATTTATGTGACTGAGTGTGTGAATATACATTGAAAGTATGATGGGAAGTGGTTTTCTCAAAATATTGTTTGCATACATTTTTCCTGCAATAAATGCTTTTTAGTTAACACCATCACTGTTGTAATAAAATATAATGAAATTGATCAGTTTAATTTGATTTCTTATCAGTATGTCATATCTATATCTGTATACACTTGGTCCTTTTTGCTACTACAGTTCCCTCCAAACACCTTATTTGTATACATACAAGTTGGAAGGAGAATGGTTGATATTTACATATTTATTCACCTTGTAGTCAAAATAGGATTCAACAAATTGCTAACATTATCAAAACAAACAAAAAAATTGTTTCCATGAGTCTATATTACCAAGAATCGCCCACTTTTACTGGAACTGTTGTAGCTAAGGTATGTTTGTGATAGCAACAAGGAAGTTCCTATTCAGTGTGTAGTTACAGTGTTTTCATTGTTGATCAGTTTCTATAGTTGAAAAGGGTTGGGCTGTTCCAAATTTTTAAATTGGTTCTTGATTTTTTTTTTGTAACCATATGACAACTCTTTATGCAATCAGAGAAAATCATAACGTTTTCTGTCACGTATTTATATTAGGGCAGCGAGAATACATTACGACCTCACAAGATCAACTTAGATGTTGCCTAGCCTCCTGTACAGATTTGTAGCGGGGCGGCGTTTGTTTCTACTGCTGGAGTGGCGTTTTTCCGGAGGGAGGGCCTTGTTTGGGGGATAACTCTACCGCATTGGAGAACTTGTAAAAATGTGTATCATCAGCACACACACATCACACACACAAAAAAGATACGCTACCACACGAGGCGTCTTCGAAGGAGGCTAAAGATTACTAGTAGTTTGTATTTTCTGTACGGTGTAAAAATGCGTTCAACACCCCCACGCCCCTCCCAAAAAAAGAAACGCCACCACACGAGACGTCTGTGAAGGAGGCTAAAGATTACTATTAGTTTGTGTTTTCCGTACTAGAGAATTATCAGTGTAAAAAAATGCGTATCAGCACCCCCTCCCCATCCAGAAAAAGGGAAGAAAAAGAAACGCCACCACACGACAAGTCTGCGAATGAGGCTAAGGATTACTAGTAAGGTTTGTATTTTCAAACGTCTGATGCACAGAAATGTGTTTCCTAGCTATGCTTGGTGGGAGCAATGGGGCTTGATTTGTAGTGGTACATGTATATTCTATATCACATGAAAGAGCAAATATTTTGCCAGGGAATATAATTTTAGAAATCGATCGAGGGCCATTATTAGATACAAAACGACTTCGTCACTACGTACATTGCACACGCCCTGACAAGGTGCGTCGTGACAAATCAGTCAGCCATGACCTTTTGACACTTTAGATAAAGCCGCCAAACGTCACGCGTCATTATTTCATTAAGGTGGTCAAATTAAACTTTCCTGTGGCGTCCTCTCCGTGATGTGTATCATCTTTCAACAAAGGCCGTATCTCATCTTGATTGACACGTTTTGCAGAAGTGTAACACCTGAAAACAGCCCGGTAAAAGGTAGGGGCTGTCCCGGCTCGACCAAAGGTGGCTTCATTATAGCTAACATGGAGGTTGAAAAGGCATCGTCTATACAGAAGTTTGCGTTGTCCCTTCAAAAACAAACAACAGATATAATAAACAAGGAGAAACAAACAAATAGAGCGCTCGAATGTCGACTGTTCAATGGATGGACGGAGACTAGCTGGTTTCACTGACGCCAGAATCGCACTGTGCTACAAAAGTAGGTTAAATGTGCCTGACGAAGGGAAACTCTAGATCTGTACGTACGGATTTTTCACAAGAAGAAATCAAAAGCTAGTTTTATGAACTGTGTAAAAACAGCGATGGGTACAAGTAGAGAGCATTACTTTTTAACAATGAAGTAAACTGTCCGTTAAACAATAAAAATCTACATGTACGATTGACGTCGACACTCGACTGTATTATACAGCGATGTGACACAGGTAGTGAGCATGCTTTTGAAACAAAGTATCTAAGATACTCAATGAGTCAATTCCTCATATTGGGAAGTGAGATTATCAACGAAGCCCGTTATTGTTATGAACTGGGCCCATAGGGTATGTGCGCTGGTATTTTTTTTCCAAGTAGATTTTTTTTCCAAGACTATCCCCTCTATACAATATTATCGAAAGGAGAAAATTACCCTTTTTTTTGTTTCTGCCAGCCAAGTTTAGTTTACATAGATAACCCCGTCTAACTGAAAATTCTAAAGTAGAGACGTTTGGAAGTCTATCGTGGTTGGGCCGGGTTGGGTTCTCTTCGGTGCTGCAGGAGCTCTTCCCTGCCGGTCGACTCAGCTAGGTGCCCCCTACCGGGCGTTCTGTTGTACTGGGCGGGGGGAAAAACTATTAGAGCCCCGAAGACAGCCTGTCCCCACCACGTTAGACTGGATATCAGGCTAACAAGACTGAGGTCAGTCCGGGTGAGTACACCAGATAATGATAACAAGCGGAAAGCAGAACACACGCCTAACGTGTGTCTCACAGAGGGCGGCTTCAGGGCAGGATTTTTCACGGTACATTTGTGCACGGGTTCAACAAGGCTACTATTGTCTTCGTTACTTGAAACGATAATCTCCAAGCAGATCCTAGGGCGAATGGATACTGCCTGGCATATACTGTCTTTTGCCTCCCTAGGATCTGCTTGGAGATTATGAAACGTTGCAAATAAACATCAAATTTCTGTAATGCATGTGGAGTCAATACAAGTTTTGTTTGCTGTACAGTGGTTGTCCGTCGTCTTAGATGTGTTTGATTCCTGGTTAGAGGAATGCAGCCAGTTAACAATTTATGGGTGGACCACGGTTAACAGATCAATTATTTATCAATAGGAAAATAAGGACATATTGTATACCATTGAAATATCTCAAAACATTGTCATTCTTTTTCGACTATTATTTCAGAGCTTTCATAATCATAGCATTATGGTAAGTTACGATTTTCCACTTTCTTGAATACTACCCGTGCAGTAGTATCTAAATTATCAATTTTCAAGAGAACGAATTTTTAATCGTCTAATTAACTGAAATAATTATGAGACTTATTCATAACCAATAGTTCAGCCTGTGAAAGTTAGGAAATCGACAGTCGGCTTGTTATTGTTGACAAAGTTCATCATCGGCTCCTTCCACACGAACTTTCCCGAAGTCACCCGTAAAAAGCCGAATGTCGATTTCGCGATTTCGATCACGTGAGGTACCGGACACTCCAGAAAGATGGGGAGGGGGGCCTGACCGTAATACATTTTTTCCAACACATTGATTTGTAATAGCGAACGTTTTATATAGGCTTTTTTTCAGTTAACAAACACATCAATTCATAGTGATTTGATATATTCTACAACACGGAAAGTGGAGATTCGTTTCGCTGAGCCTACATAAAAAGTATAAAAAAGCAAAATACACTCAGAAGAACAGTAAAGAAGAACAATCACGATCAGTTTCATTCCCATACTTCCTTAACTTATAGCACGTTTAAAAGTTTAGATTACCCCTTAAGTGGGAACATTAAATCACTTTTAGTAAGAATTGAAATTACCAAAGCGTTTCTTGAAATATGACAGAGGAATGTGACAAAAATGCTTTTCAGACTTTAGAGAGAAATGGTTTGGTCCATCCTCTCACGTTCCTGAAATTACCTTTCGTAATATGAGCCCTCTAAAATCATAAAGCGTTTCATAATGTAAGTTGATATGCGACAAACTTGAACTTTATTTCACAACTCTGAAAAAAACATTGATTGTGATTGTTTTTGCTCGGGACTCCCCAAAAATAGCCCAGCTTTATATGAGTGTGAATAATATGGTACTTGTACTCTGAAGGGGGTAAAAATCTCGGCAATGTAATCCATCCTAAATGGTTAATACAATTCATGTGTGTGTCCAACTCTTAGCTTTGGTAAAAGAAATATTCGAACAACAGTCGTAATAAATTTCATTATCAGGAACAAGAGCCAAGTCTAATTTCGCCTCCCCTTAAAGGTGAAAAATGGTACAGTCCGGATTTACTAGTATACATATTACAGCTTACCTCTCCGACTGGTCATTAATATTACTCACCACTTGTGGACACCAGCCTAGGGACCTTCCGGACATTCAGCAGTGAAAAATCCGGGTGAAGTCAAGATAAACGCACCTGAAAGACGAGGTAGGAGGCTCGATCTGACATTAGTATCGAAAAAAGGTTGCCACTCCCCCTTTACCCATGTTCAGTAACACAAAATACTCGCTGTTCTCTTTTCTCCTGTCCTGAATTTGTTTCCTCTTCTGCATATGATGAGAACCGTCCTGTTTCTGTGGACGTCTCTGTCGCCAGGAATGTTACATACGTACAAGTTCGGAACCTGACTTTTGAACTACTACAAAACTCAACTACCTCTGTGAAACCTATAGCCAGTTTAAAAATTCTCGATCTTTCCTGCTGTAGTTTTGTGTAAGAACGTGCTGAGGTGGTAAATGTGTGTTCGTGAAGCCGTAATTTGTAATTTAGAATGAATAGCTTATTAATATGAGCTGGTAAAAGGGTGAGTTTTGCAGCAGACTTGTCGCTATGAAAGATCAAGTGTAGAAAGTACCGAAATTCGTTGATTTCCCCATGCATGTACTAGTGAGTTCATTTGAGGGACTATCACTTCCCCAACTTTCACATAAGTAAGTGTTTTTCAAAACATTTTCAAATCCCCTTTTCCCACGCAGATATAGCTGTAGACAGTCGAAAGTTGAACTTGAGGTGAAAAAATAGAAGAATTGCTCAAATTTCTAACAGCAGTACGAACGCGAAAGCCTCGCGTATAGAAAAACAGAACTTGTCGACTATTTTAACATCGGCCGTTTCCTCCTACCTGCAACTTTGTGAAAAATGAATTTTAGATAGGGTTTATTCATCCAGTAATTGAAATTTTGATAAATTGTGAAAATACGTAGAAACTTTGAAGAACAACTGTTACATTTTATAGTTTCGGCATATGTTGAATTTTTTATTTATTTTTGCATTAACAGTAATGCAGACATACTGATTACATCCTGTTAACATACTTAGCTACAATGTTGGCAGGATCCACAGCTACCGCCGTACGTTTAAACGCTGCCAGTAGCTTTGATAAATATCATGGGTAAAAGCTCCAATTTGGTAAAATCGGCGATTCTACCGGCAGAGAAGATGGGGTCCATTGCTATAACTTACCATTTCCCGAACATATCCCAAAAATTAAAACATTCAACCACATTATTGGTAGCTATAGCTATGTTTGCCATAAAACCTAAATATCGTGCTAAACACGCTAAATTACAGATCGTACCAGCAGAGACTTTAATCGGAGTTACTGTTGAAAGAGCTACCGGTAATATTGCCGACCCTACCAGGTCTGAGTCTCTATCCTGCTATATATATATATATAGCAGAAATATATATGTATATAATATATGTTAAATGGTTCTTGGCCATATGTTATAGTCAACGAAGAAGGAAAAGATACTAGTAGACAGTCACATACATAGCAGCACTTTGCAGAGACTACTGTACTGCTACTATGGAATTTTCGCGAATCCTCCTCAATAAAAAAAGAAGAAGAAAAGTTAAATAGGACGACACCAAGCGCTTTTGTTACGTGGTCTGTACACACGAATCCAGACCAGAGACACGAAATAATACATCAGAAAGAAAGTTGCAATCGTCATATTCTCGGAAGCGCAAGCTGAATTCAATCGTAAAAATCATTTCAGGGACGTCCTTGAATTATTTCGCGATCATGTCAATCTAAATGGAAAACAGCGGTATGTAATTAACATTATAACGAACACCATTCCCCCTTTTAGCGTGTATTTGCTATTTAGGTTCAAGAAAAAGGAAGCGAAAGGGGGAAACAGTAAATTTGAAAACGTCATATTTCCTGGAGGTCGAAAGATATGACAAATTTTGTTACCTGTTATGATGTTTGTGTCTGCGGATTTATTTTTATTCTAATGAAAGGACATATATACAGAAATATATATATATATATAAACAAATATATAAACAAACAAAAAAGAGATAAGAATGAACAAGAATAAGAATACAACGATTGCGATATATGATGAAGGTTGCGAAAATTTTGTATTAACATAAACATTAAAAAGCGATGTTACAGTGGTTGATAATGATTTTATGGGTATAATTCGTTCAATGACAGTCAGATGCAAAAAGCCAGTGGAGAATTAACTTAGCTTTTGGCTTTGCAAAGAGACTGCTATTAACTTTTTGACAAAAACAGCTAACGACAGAAAGAATGGAAACGGAGAAAGGGAGTGCAGTCACACACAAAAAAAACACGCAAAAATCCCTCACAAAAAGTTCAAATCAAATAGGGAGGAGTGTGAAGAACGACCCAAAACTTGTTTGTACTAAAACTGACAATACAACATTATTCCATGTAGTTTCACTGATAATGATAGAAGTAGTTGTGATTCTTCTTATATGTTTTTTTGGCTGTAGACAATAGATATTACTCAACGACCGATCACTAAAGGGGTTAATCAATCAGCAAAACAATCTTGAATTTGATGAAAATATTATAAAGTAGTCAAATCATTGTTCACTAGCACTAGAAGTAAGTTCGGAAATTAAATGCCGACATCAGCTTGTTGCGAGCACGTTCCATGACATGTTTGTTTATCTTACACCCCGCTGGTTACACGCAGAAATGACACTTGCGGTAGCAATTCCGCATACTAGTCGCATTGTGGAGGTTCAACTACTATAACATCCACATTATGGTGTCATCATGGTTCCCTTATTTGGGTATTTAACTGTGTCCGTCGTGTGGGATCGTGTGGCGTAAGGACAGGGCGTTAGGCTCGGAACCAAGAGGTCCCGAGTTCGAGTCCAGCCATGCCACCGATCTTATTCCCTTGGAAAAGACACCGTGTTACACGAATTTCCTCAATTTACTCAGGTGGATATGTCTGTCGCCCGTTTCCATGCGTTTGTCAGCGTTGGTGGCGGCATCGTTGAAAAATAAGTTGAAACATTATGAGTGTGACGTTGCCGTGTGTTGTAATAAATGTTGGAATAGAAAAAAACTGTGTCCATGTTCAATTGGTTGTTATTTTAATAGATATATGTTACGCTTTTATTCGTATTCTTAATGTCGAGAGCTCTTAGTACGTTCTTTTATTTCATTTTAAATATATTTGTAACTTTCAACAAATTTCATTGCTTGTTGGTTGAATTAAACTGAACTGAACTGAAGTGCGCCAGCCGACTGTTTCATGGTTGTGCTACGGTTGGGGACTGGTTGGGAGTCAAATTTTAATTAAATCAATGAGGTTATAACACTTCTACTCATAACGATAACGATTATTATCGTTATCAATATCTGTACATGATGTTATCCTAGGTTACAAATATAACTTCACGATATTGTAAAATTTCACTATATTAACGCATTGATACTACTTGAAAAGTTTACAATTTGTAAGTACAAGTATGGTGAATACAAGGGAAATATTAGGATATTATTTGAAAACGAATGTTCCGCGAGAGGTTTAATTTAAACGTTGTCTACCACATGTAAATATGTGTATTGCATGTATTGCATATTGACTGTATATTTCAATAAAAGATGTCTTGACAAAAAACACTCCTACTCAAATCAGTGAGGTTATAACACTCCTGCTCAACTTTAACTAAAATTTGATTCCGAATTTTGTATTGAAAGGTAGGCGTGGCCGAATTAAATCTAGTCAGACTTGGCTCCCGAACTGTTTGTGGCGATGGAAAGTTTCTGAATGTGTGACAGGAGAGGTGGGTCAGAAAAAAGAGGTGGGTCCGAAAAGCTGCTGTTTCTAGCGCAGCACTCAGTGGCTGCCGCCTTTGACCTGCTCTTGAACCACAAAAAAGGAGTCTCTAGTGTCAATCTGACGATCTAATCCAGATACGGGTCATCAGTTGCGCGGTTGGCATTTATCCTTGACATGTTACACGTCACAGGCAACCATGGATTATGTTTACCGTCGTTGAGGTAGCGCCAATTAACCTGAGTGTTCGCAAACACCTGTTATGAGTGCCTATACAAAGTAATGAAGCATGCCCTCTCCCCACCACCTTTAGCCTTGTTAGTTTTAGTCCGCTCCCCAAGATCCGCTACCCTGCCAGGGAGCGGACTAAAGCTAACAAGGCTGAACTCTAGGCTACACCATGTACCACCACGCAATTATCTCCACTGGATTAACACAGTTCACAACAAACACACATGTTGTTGTGCACACATGTACAGGTTACGTGCCCTTCTCTATTTATATGTGCCATGCTAGATCAGGTCACCTGAAGTCCTTTTAGGAATACACTACGGTGCCATGAACATAGACAAAACTGTGTAACAATTCACAACTTGTGCACAGTAAATTCAAACAGGTCAGGGTAATTTTACAGTCTATATGATGCCCTTGAGTCCACCAACAGTCTGCCTAGCAGTAGAATGACATGTCAGGTTCTTCCCCTTTTCTGTCCCCACACCCACACAACCAAAGGGGGGTTTACACATGTTCTTCCATCGCTACCATTATCGTGGTGCGTTTGGCATAGTCTCGACCAATCTTAAGAGGCGGCTGGGAAGAGTAGACATTGGCCAAATAGATAGATAAGATGCCAGGGGAGTTAGTCAGCTGAAGGAGCGTCATGTCATTAATTTGGGAGTTATATAAGTTATACAGGTTTCCTAACGGAGACAGATAACGTTATTTAGATAGTACAATATAATATCAGACTGAAAAGAAGGCAGAAGTAAAAGGACGTGTTTTCCAGGTGTGGCTTTTTGTAGGAGGGGCACTCCTACAAAAATAGTTGATGATTTACTATTTTTCTCAGTCTATTCTACATGTAGGGAAATACCCTGACCTGTTGGACGTAAAAAGAAACAATACATCAACATAAGAGGGTGTTCCCCAAATGTAAGAAAAAATAACCTCTGCGTTGTTCTTAAGTCATTGCTGACCAGGGGGCAGTTAGTTTTAAATGGACTTTCCGTCCGGAAGTGTTCCTCATTCAGAATTATCCACCTGAGCGTATAGTAGCTTCAGTTTACACCAAGCACCCACGATGGCAGCGGTTGATATTCGCCTTCCGTGGCTCGACAAATTCGATGGAACGTTTAAGTCCAAGTCCAAATGCAGGTGAGAAATGTTAGTCAGGATACTACGTGAAAAGGAGAAAAGATGTTGGTCAATTTTTATAGCTCCGATTCATTTAGCTTTTCGGTTGCTAACAAGGTAGAGGGTTGATGTCACGGGTAACATCATAACGGTTAAGTGTGCAAGTTGGATCCGGTATGGTGTCAGGTTCACGTGAAGCAGCCGGGTACTAAATACTGTCACCCTTCTTAGCAGCGTATTTGTGGTCATTTATAATGGCAGCGTTCGATCCAACGATTTTGCACTGTACGCGTACTTCTTCGCCCATTGCTTGTCCTGTACGGATGTTTATTTTGTTAAAGGCAAGCAGGTGTTGTCACGTTTACGTATACATTGTCGTTCGGACGCTGCACACATTCCTTGATTGTTCTTGTGCATACCGTACGTATATGAAAATTCTGTAACACAGGCCAACCAGTCACTGCGGTAAGGCCGGCACTTAGCCCAGGGTAATTCCAATGACGTCACTTTTCCGCTGCCATGGAAACGCCCCCGCGCACACCTATCTGCAGTACCACTACATACCGCAGGGAGGCGACACAGCCATGCGCGTGTAAAGGGGTCATTTGGGATTTAACTTTTAAGTTCTAAAAGGCACAGATCTTGACATTTTATCTGTGTCAGTAGACGGCTTTATGAAGCAAGTTTAAACTACAATTTTCAACACCAAAAAATTAACGTTACCCGAATTTTCGATTGTACAATTCCTCACAACTCATTCCTTGACAAAGAATGGGGTTGTACAGTCAAAAAGTTGGGTAAGTCCATGTTTTTGCCTTGCATATATATTGGACTTCAAACCACCGACGCAATTTCTTCAGAAGTAGCTCCTATATATGATATCATCAAAGTAAAACGTTAAGGAATATTGAAATTCAAATCAGCTCATCTTGACTTGTCTTGAAAGTTCATCTGTGTTGGTAAAGGTCATTATGAAACAAGTTTGAACTGCAATTGCCAACACAAGAAATTGGACTCACCCAAATTTTGGACTGTACAACTTCAGTTTTTTTGAAGGAATGAGCAATCCACCGCTTCCGTGACGTCACCCAGATAACACACGTGACTCCGTGAGCAGTGGATCATAGGTTGCAGAAAGTCTGTGGCGCCCCCTGTCTCTGTTGAGAGATGGTCGCGCGAGGGATTTACATCAGGGCATTACAACCATCCCTCAACAGAGACGGGGAGCGCCACAGACTTTCTGCCACCTATGATCCACTGCTCACGGAGTCACGTGTGTTATCTGCGTGACGTCACAGAAGCGGTGGATTGCTCATTCCTTGAAAAAGACTGGAGTTGTACAGTCGATAATTTGGGTGAATCCAATTTTTAGTGTTGGCAATTGCAGTTCAAACTTGTTTCATAATAGCTGATCTTGACCTTTGGTTCCAGAGGAAGCAAGCAGCTCCTGATGATGATGGACAAGGGCTTTGAAAGAGGGCCATGCAACGACTGGACTGCGCATGCGCTACACTCCCAGGGCCCGTCCATGTCAAAAATCGCAGAGGTAATCAATCCTCTCAGATTTACGCCAAACATAAAAAAAAATCACACATTTTCACACTGATACAAGTTAGTGGCATACGGCTTCATTATTATTATTATTTGATAATTATTATTGTTATTATTATTATTATTATTATTATCATTAGGTGGAAATTATTAGAAACACAATTTTCTAAACTAGTTACAAGTGGATGTAAATGGTAGCTATAATGTATGTATTTTATGTAAGAGGTGGTAGTGTTGTCATTATTTGGAGATTTCTTAACAAACAATAAACTATCAAAGGATGATTCACTGCAACTTTTTCACGATACTCCCCCAGCTGACACGGCTGTCCATCGAGCAGTCGACAGAAGAGGGTTCCACCACCCTGTTCACCATGGAGAGGTACACGGCACTACCGTCCTGCTCGGCCGACAACATACCCGACCTGGACTCCGTTCTGGGAACGTGTATAAATGATCTGAAACGGAGCAACAAGAAGGACATGTGTCGTATCCTGTGCTTGTCGGAGGGTAGGGTTATCGTTCATTCACTCATTCATTCATTCGTTCGTTCATTCATTCATTTATTCATTCATTCATTTAACGTTCACCCTGCCCATCTCAGATGGTAGTCATCATTCATTCGTTCATTCCTTTCTTTCTTTCTTTCTTTCTTTCTTTCTTCCGTTCATCCTTTTTTCCTTCCTACATTCCCTCATTCCTCCCTTCATTCATTCATTCATTCCTTGCTGGAGATCCCACTACCCTTATCCAAAAGAGCAGGAATCCTTCTCAGTGTGATCAGTTCAAACCTTACAGACTGGTGTTAAGTTTGAAATCTTGGAGAGGTGATAGTCACCTGTTATGTCAACCCTTCCACAATTGTGGTAAAGTTTCATAAATAGATAAATAAACATAAATAGGGAAATAACCGTTTTGTTATCTCTCCCCAGACGTTGCCAGCTGGACGCCCCAGAACGTGCACGACTGGTTAGAGTGGGTAGGGAAGGAATACGAGCTGCCGAAGGAGAAACTGGCGCAGGCGCTCACAAACTTCGACAACCGGCAGCTGACAGGTCTCCATCTCTGCAGCCTGACACTGGAGAACTTCTGTTCGCTGTTTCCCAGAGACAACGGCGGGGACCTGGTGTATGGACTACTGCAGGGCTGGAAAGGTAAGGGTCAAGTTTTGATAGTTCAGTGCGTCCGTCATCAGATAATATATGAGTAAGGGAATGTGGGGGGGGGGGACCTGTCATTCAGTCCTTGATACTGAATGACAGATATGCCAGTATTACTCTCGTTGGTACTGAATGACAGGCTATTTTATTGACCAGTATCACTATCCTTGGTACTGAATGACAGCTATACCAGCATTACTGTCCTTGGTCCTGAATGACAGCTATACCAGTATTACTGTCCTTGGTACTGAATGACAGCTATACCAGTATAGCTGTCCTTGGTGCTGAATGACAGCTCTACCAGTATTGCTGTCCTTGGTACTGAATGACAGCTATACCAGTATAAGTGTCCTTGGTGCTGAATGACAGCTATACCAGTATTACTATCCTCGGTCCTGAATGACAGCTATGCTAGCATTACTGTCCTTGGTACTGAATGACAGCTATACCAGTATTACTGTCCTTGGTACTGAATGACAGCTATACCAGTATTACTGTCCTTGGAACTGAATGACAGCTATACCAGTATTACTGTCCTTGGTACTGAATGACAGCTATACCAGTATTGCTGTCCTTGGTACTGAATGACAGCTATACCAGTATTACTGTCCTTGGTACTGAATGACAGCTATGCCAGTATTACTGTCCTTGGTCCTGAATGACAGCTATGCTAGCATTACTGTCCTTGGACCTGAATGACAGCTCTACCAGTATTACTGTCCTTGGTACTGAATGACAGCTATACCAGTATTACTGTCCTTGGTACTGAATGACAGCTATACCAGTATTACTGTCCTTGTTATTGAATGACAGCTATACCAGCATTACTGAATGACAGCTATACCAGTATTGCTGTCCTTGGTGCTGAATGACAGCTATAGCAGTAGAAGTGTCCTTGGTGCTGAATGACAGCTATACCAGTATTACTGTTGTTGGTGTTACTGTTCTCACAAAACTGTCAAGCACTGTTTATATATTGGATCGTTTCCACCCCTCCTCTACCCTTCCTACTATCTGCAGATGACTTTGCCGACACCTTCACGGATGGATCCGCCTACGGACCTCCGGTATTTCCCGCCGACACAGACCAGCCACACCAGGAGATCATGGGACCAGGGGACCCCATGCTACCAGGTACGGCGTTTTGGTAATGAATGTACTCATTGTACTAATAAGGTGCTGTGAGGAATTAAAAAAATTATCACACAACACATACATTTTATAGCAATCAAGTTGCGAGATGAAATTCCAGATTTCAGACTTCTAGGAAATATGCAGTCCTTGATTTTCTGAACCCTCCCATATGCTGGCTCCCGACAAGATTCTGAGACCTTTGACCTCTGATTTCTGCCTGTCAATCTTTCACCTACCCACGTACTGTCAACCTACTCCATCGGGACAAACAGTACTCAAAGTCATCCACACACGCCAAAAAACATTTTTCGTACCCGCTGAAGTAAAAAGAAACAAAAACAATGTCGTTTTCTTTGTCATCCCAGGGCCGGTCCCAGAACAGGCCCAGTGGAACCCATCCTGGCCAATGGACTCCCGTCAGCGGTATGACAGTAGTGCCTGCAGTATCGGCACAATCTCGCCAGGTGGCAGCTCCAGCACGGACGGGTGTTGCGCGCAGACAGCTGCAGTCAAAATTGAGATTTCCGACACGGAAGATGACGTGAGCTCTGAACTTAACACGGATCATTAGTATATTTGGTCATCAAGTCTTTGATTAAAAAAAAATTCTATATTAGCCATTTGAATATTTGTCACTGGCGCCTTATTTTATACTTATTTCAACGTGAAACGTCACTGACACCATTTTGTTCTACGTCCAGGAAATTGATTTAAGCTATTTGCGTAGGAAAGGCTGGAGGAACCCTGTACCTACCGCATCGGGACCTGGCTATCCGAAAAGTAAGTGATGATAGATTTAGTTATAGAACTTCCAACACCTAGGACTGATTTCGTGAATGGATGTAACTTTACGTTACGTTACGTTACGTTAATCAACTAAAAGCTACATTTTCGTTATTTTCGTACGTAAAAACTTACTTTGCAATTCTTATGAGAAGAGCTTACTGTGCCGTCAAGTCGGAACTATGTATGTAGTATAAATCCGTCGCTTTTTGCAACACACCGTCCACCTGGCGATTATACAGACACGTGCAGAAACTCATTTAGTTTCAACTCAAGACCCCATTCCCACTAGGATAAAACTGTCCGGATCGAGCCGAATTGATTCGCTTTGATCCGGGTTCGATCCGGCTCGATCCAGCTCGAAGCCGGCTTGAAACCGGGTCAAAGCGACTCATTTCGGCTCGATCGGGACAATATATTTTATCCTAGTAGAAATGGGGCCCAAGAGTTTTTAATTTGTTATTCCAGAGCGCAGGAGCGGAGGCCAGCCGATCCTGTGGTTGTTCCTGCACGACTGTCTCGCCAAGCCGGAGGAGTGGTCACACGCCATCAAATGGGTCAACAGGACGGAGGGAATCTTCCAGTTTTCTTCCGAACACAAGGAAAAGGTGAGTTCTGGACGACATTTTAACATTGGTTTTGAGCCTTTATTTAACCTTGAAAACGTCCATCAAAGTACATGTAATCTCTTTTGCTTTAACCCCTTTTCAAGAGTTCATTGGACACCACAATCGAATAGTCATTTTTTTCCTTTCTAACTCGTAGAAGTGGCGGTAAAAACCACCAGAGAAAATATGTTCTTGAACAATATGGATATTAAACACGTACACTGTCAAAGCAAATAATAATTTCACGAATTTCACACGAAATATTTTTAGCGTTAATCCCTTCGATATTTGCATGGATCTAACAAAAGTCTTTCACGTTTCCATATACATGTATACAAATAGGTAACAGTAAAATATGTCAACCATGTACAGGTTGCTAGGCGCTGGGGTGAGATCAAAGGGAACCGCTGCGTCATGTCGTACCAGAAGATGGCGCGGTCCCTGAGGAACTACTCCAACAACAACATCGTCATGAAGAAAGTGCGCAGGAAACTGCAGTACCAGTTCCTGCCGCAATGGCGCCATGTGTAAACCTTGAACACATCCATGTCAACATGTAACAAGTTGTATCTCCTGCTTTGAGGATAGTGCACTAGGTCACAACCGGATTTTGATCGTTGTTTTACATACGTTTATAATAGTTTTTACGTATTGATACAAGATGTAAGATTACAGGGAGTCGGGTGGAATAGAATGATATGTACCACTGCGAGGTTTGTCATATATTATCATTTTTTTTCTCGATTTAATAGACTAAGTATCTTCTACAGAGCCAAACGCATGAATTAGAAGCCGTCCTTCATATTTAGCTTACGAAAACGGGCAGCTTTAGTGTTACGAAAAGCACATTTGCAAATGTTATTGCAGGGTTTGGCAACAATGTAAAACATGGCGCTGGGCGCTGTTTTACAGACATAGACTATGTTTTAAAGAAAAGGTGGTCATAAGAAATACCATAAAGTAAGCGTAAGGGTAGGGGATAAGGTAGCAACATGCGTTCTGTTTACATGATAATGATAAATGCATTTTGTATTTTGAGACATTTCTCAGAATGATCCTGTATGTGACGCTTTGTCACAAACAACAAAGAAAGTGCACGATGTCACTCAGCGTTCATGACACTTGTGCACTGCAATGTATGTTCAATCTAATGGTGTTATTATTGAGGTATTACAAGTGAAAGTTGAAAGTACACTCATGTTAACTCACAGCTGTTAAGATGTTTTTTCTTAATTTTTACTTGAATCTGCTACAGATTAAAATTGTACTACGCAAATCTATATAGCGCATGGTTGGTGAAATACTACACAGCAACGGAGTTGAACATTTATCGATTTGGACATTCCATACCAAACTAGAAGCCTACCGTTCGAAGTAACGTTATATATATTTCAGTGGTGATAGAAGATTGTATAAGATTGTTGATTTGCAAGCAATTAAAGATGCAGAGAGTGAAAACATAACCATTTTGTTTTGTTTTGTTTCACTTACAATCAAAACACACCTCTACTATGGTCTTCAGCTGACGACTATTAAAGTGGGGACTGTCTCATAATTCCCACATTGTTTACATTCGGAGCCATATCGTCTGTTACCACAATTTCGCCTCTCAGAGACTTAACCTTTTTTTTCAAAACGGTCACAGTAAAATTTTCATTCAAGACAAAACAGTTATAACTGGAACACTAAAACTGTTCTGGCGGAAACGACACATAGTTCGTTTACCGCAAAGAATGCCGGGACAGCTTCCGCTGAATAGGTTACCCTGTCGCTGAGATAACAGCACTACATGTATGTTGATGACTATGTTAACAAACCTGGTGTCCAGTCTATCGTGGTTGGGGCGGGTTCTCTTCGGGGCTGCAGGAGCTCGCTAGTGTGTGTAATTAAAATGAACTTCGAAATTGAAGCACAGTATCTTTACACGCCCTGAGAGCAGTAATGGATTTAGGTCTTTTTATGTTTTATGCTTGTGACGCGCCCTAATTGTATTAACCGTTGCCTAATTATAATGTCTGCACAGTAGGTCTGGCGTTGACGCTTGGGATTGTTTTTGTTGAAATATATAAAACTTTACGGAGGATTGTTACCTATGGCTTCTTGTTAAATTTTCAAATGGTCCTCCTCAAGCTGCGACCTTCGACAGGTCTTGTGCACCTCCACTATAAACTCCAATGTGAAAATTGTGTATAAAATAGCTATTTTCAGCACATTGCTCAGCGGCTGAGGAGATGTTTTTATTTTTCCTCATGGATGAACCATCTACCCGGTCGGGGTCAAAGCTTTGTTGTTGCACGCTTCGACGGATTGACGAAATGCTGCTCGAACGCTTCATTTGGCATTTATCTGTCTGGGCATACTGTCAAATCATCGAATATCATGATTCAGTCATTTGGAAACATAGTCACAGGCTTCCCCCAGGGGCTGGTTTGAAACCAAAGGGGTGATGTCGACCGTCGGGACCATATAACGTCACTTCATGGCTTTTATTTCTAGAGATTGTTTTGACAAAGAAGAAAAGAAGCAGAGTTGCCAATGGATAAAATGATATCAAATATCGAATTTAATTCATTAATGGCCTGCTCCTGAAAATCAAATGGTTACTAGTACTCTTCAAAATGGAATCGTCCAAAAGATAATCGCAAGCCAATTTACATCGCACTACGTACTCCTGCCACAGCCCGCGCTGTCCTCAGTTGGGGTTAACATTCCCTGCAGTAGTCTAAGTTACCACATAAATCGATCGTGTTAATTCTATTGAGTGATTCTGTAGAACAACAGGTTTCCTGAATATTAACCAGGTCGAGAAACTGCTGGTTGAATCGTTCGGGATCAAGTGCTATCAACGACGAAAACGCTGTGTGAAAAAATATGCCGAAATGCGGTAAGTTTAAGACAATCTCTCAATTTGTACATATCTTGTAACATATATATATTAGCCTTGAGACTCTCTCATCTGTGTCAAGCTTGACTATAAAGCTATTGATGTGTGTGCAGCCCCCTCTTGGTAAACGTAAGGTAACGTTAACGGTTACGTAGCCACTGCAAAATGGTATGAGAATAAAGTTTTAAGTTTGATAAGCCAGTGTTCTAATTCTTGATAAGCATTGTATTTGCATTTGTAATATTGGTGATACTGTGTAGACTGGCATGATACGCTGCTCAAGGCGACACTTCACATTTTGAGCCAAATGGAATGCAAAAACAACAACGCATTCGCCTGTGGGCCCGAAACCTGATGATGCCATATAGTTTGTTTACCGCAAAGAATGCCGGGACAATTTGCAGCCAATCGATGTGAAAGGTCCTCACTCTTGCCTTGCGGGAAACAAACTCTGACGTAGTACTGTATCAAGCCCATTGTTATGTTTGAATGCCCAAAGTATCCAGTCCGACTGGTCTGCGCAAGCTATAGAAGAGGCCCTCTACCCTTGTAGGTTTGCATGATAATTGTAAATTAATAGGAAACAACTGTATTGCATACAGAAGAGAGATGTTTTAAAATTTTTAGACGTTGAAAACTAATATACTCTATCAGACTCCGTAGCATGAGATGAGAGCTACGAACGTGTACAATATAGACGATTTTCATTGACGTCATGATACATTGTAATTATGTGAATCTCGGCGACCAGGGGTTGGCGGGTAAATTAATTAGTAGCAGCATATGCATGTTGGCATGTCAACAGACATACACTGTAATCCAACATGGCGCATGTGAAATTCCTGTATTGTAGGATCAATAAGGGTAACAGACCCCAGATATCAATATCAGTACAACGCGGATCCCCTTACTTTCCCCTTACTCTAAATGTCAATATTTTACATTCGATCTAAATGTCAATATTTTACATTCGATCTAAATGTCAATATGTTACATTCGATCTCAGTGACAATATTTCACCTTTAATCTAAACGGTAGTTTTAATGTTATTTTCTTTCGTTTTAGGGTCATCATCTGCCTCCTGCTTTGTCTCCCCCTTGTGCTCTATGTGGTTCCTGTGGGCGGAAGGAAAATTAGAAGTACGTCTGTAAGATGCTCATACATGTATTTGAATACGGTGCATGCCACCGACATGTGAACACAAACTATTTTTGCGGGTATCAGTTGATGGTGACTTCGCTGACTTATCACCACATGTCTGATTTTCTGTGAATCTTCCATGTTTTAGTTTTTTATGACGATTCACCACATTTGTGGAAGGATTGACATAACAGGTGACTATCACCTTTTCAAAGATGTCAACCCCGAGACCAGACTGTAACGTTTGAACCACTCACACCGGGAAGGTCCCCTACTCTTTTCGATAAGTGCGGTGGGTTCTTTAACGTGCGTGGGGTGTGGCTCTCCCCAAACACGGGACCTCCAGTTTCATGTCTTGTACTACAGAGTGACGTATTCATGTGTCTACCTTGCAGAGAGGTGTAAGCCTTTGACGTTCCCAGACACGACAAGAAGTTGCAATCAGGCTCCAAACGCAGAAGGGTGGTACCGTAAAGGAACCGTGTGCAACTATGCCTGCAGGTTGGGATGTGTGAAGGACACAGGGGGCACAAGGAGGGTGTGCAAGGTCAAGGGCAGGTCAAAATGGTGGACTGGAGGACGCGGACTGAAGTGTCTTTGTGAGTGACCAACTTTCAAATACATCTTATAACTCCAGATCTATAGAATAGTATGAACGTGTGATATAACGCATATTTTAGACCGCTACATTAGTTTAGCAAATAAGGTGCGGAAAGCTTGCTCAGTATCAATCAGTGTTGTGTTGTGTTGTGTTGTGTTGTGTCGTGTTGTGTTGTGTTGTGTTGTGTTGTGTTGTGTCGTGTCGTGTCGTGTTGTGTTGTGTTTTGTTTTGTTTTGTTTTGTTGTGCTGTGTTGTGTTGTGTTGTGTTGTGTTGTGTTGTGTTGTGTCGTGTTGTGTTGTGTTGTGTTGTGTTGTGTTGTGTTGTGTTGTGTTGTGTTGTGTTGGAGAAGACGCGCCGTTGGCTTTTGTCCAGGCAACCCGTGTGTCGGTGCGCCCAGCCACCCCGAAGGTTACACCAGTGATTGCGGTGCAGGCACCTACCCAGCCGGCCACACATGTGTCTTCACCTGCCCGGCCGGGTATGTCAGGGCGTCCGGTAACGAGGGAAAAGTCTGCGTGAACGGCCGCTGGAGGGGAGAAGACCTGGTGTGTGAAGGTACCTCCTGACATTCGACAAGAGGGTTATATTTTTGGCTTTGCCATGGTGGAGTGGTTGTGGTCTGGGTCTTTATGCATGTCACCAGCATGGCTGGAGAAACTGTGGGTGGATCTTCATGATATTTGGTAGGTGAGTAGCGGTTGTGGACATAAAGGTCAACAAAAAAAAAATCATTTTCTTACAATTGCATAAATTATGTAGATCAGGTAACACAGGTTACGTGCAGTTTACTTGCAGGACCAGTTTTGGCCGTGCCAGTTAGCGACACGGCCACACTTCGAGGTGTACCATGAAGAAATCAAGGGTCGTGAGCAATAAGGAACAACATAAATATGATACTTTAATATATGTGTATGTATCTTTTACTACCCAGCCCTACTGCCGGAACGTTCCGTATTTTGTTCATACATTTAAGGCATTTCAGAAGCTTTGCCTAATTATTGCAACCACCGTGGCTCATTCGGCACAGTAACGATCAAGAACCCCAAACGACGCGGGATCGAATTCCAGTGTCGGCATTTCTTTGAAATTTTCTTTTTAACAGCCGTTGTTTAACATTCAAAACTAATTGTTCTTACTCAGGAATGTCAGTAAGTTAGATTGTTACTCTTTTGTATTTTTGCACTTTTGTATTTATGTCTTGCAAGCCACAGTTGTTGGCAAACTAAACTCGCCGGTTTGAATCCCGCTGTCGGCATTGTTAAGATTTTCTTTTTATCAATGCCAAAATGCCAGCTTTTCAAAAGAGCTCTAACGACTTGGCGATGGCTTCATCTAGTTCCTTCTTTCTTTAGGCCGGCTAGATTTAAAAAAAGCTTTTCTTGTTTCTTCTATTTTAAGCTGCAGGACGAGTAGATGGAGTCTGGTTCGAATGGGAGGATTATGGTTTCTGCAGTGTGACCTGCGGTGATGGCGAGAAGACCCAAGTCCGCCACTGCAACAATCCGTCCCCAGCCCACGGAGGAGCGGAATGTACGCTTGAGGACGGGACGACAGGACTGATTGAACACAGGACCGTATCTTGCAACCTAGGCCCCTGTCCGATAGGCAAGTCATATATATATATCTGTATCTGTATCTGTATCTGTATAGCCGGTATAACCGCCTTTCGGCGTAACACACCAGCTTCGCAGGCACGCGGCGCGGCGGCAGCTGGCTATATTACACCGATCGACTTGTTACACCTAACCCTTGAACTTCTAGCTCTAGACATTGTTTAAAGCTATCTTGAATGGGACACCCTTTCCACCAGGCGAAAGTACAACTCACTGGTAATCATGTACAGGCTTACCAACGGACTTGTTCCTCCTCACCTACAGTCACTCGTTCCATCTACAAGAGGTGCCCAGTCAACTTCAAGGCTCCAACTCCGTAACAATACTCACCTCCACATACCGCGATGCAGGACACAGTCTTACAAAACCAGCTTCATTCCGTTCACCTGTTCACAATGGAACCAGCTGCCCCAGACAGTAAAGGATGTCAGTAGTCTTGCTGCATTCAAACGGGTGTGTAAAAAGCACCTCTTCACACCAAGGCACCATCAGTTGCACCGTAGTCTCGGCTCTAGGCAGTTCAACATCTATGCTGCACGGTTGCGCATGGGTTGGAGTCAATTAAACTGCACCCTGCACAAAATGAGCCTTAAAGACAAGACGTGTGCCTGTGGGGCCCCCTCTGAAACAGTACCACACTACTTGTTACATTGCCCCCTCCACACCGAGCCACGTAACACCCTTGCCTCCACTGTTGAACACCTTACTCAACAACACCTAACCACATCTGTCCTGCTCCAGGGTTCTCCAGCTCACAACTATGACACTAACACAAAACTCACAGATGCACTCCACACCTTCATTGCCCAATCAAAAAGATTTTGCGCTTCTTCCAGCTGAGCCACACCAAACATTATCTTGTAAATTGGTTTGATTTATATGAAAATGCTATTTTGAGTACCAAAATTGATTCTTAAAATTGGTTTGATTTGTATGTTTATGTTATTCATCTACTATTCATGTTTTTAACTATCTATTGTTGTACCCTTGTCACATGTCTAGGTGAGTGTTAGGTGTGTGCGCCATCAGCTTACTTGCTGCCTTGTACACACTTTGTATTGTGTTGTTACAATTCTGAATAAATAAATAAAAAAGCTATCTATTGACAATGCCCCTACTGTACTTGGTGACAGTGAGTTCCACTCTGCGATAGTTCTAGGAAAGAATGAATTCTTGAACACCTCAATCCTTGGTTGATAACTCTGGTACTTGAATGCGTGGCTATTTCTTGTTCTCTTCTGGGCTGGTATTAGGTACTTAGTAGTTGGGACATCCACCAGTTTATTAGTAATTTTGTACATCATGCATAGTCTAGACATCTTTCTTCTGTCTTCCAGTGAGGTCCACTGTAGGTTTCTTTTCATTTCCGTGACACTAGCACCTCTTACATAGTTGTTCATACAGAATCTTGCAGCTTGATTCTGTACCCTTTCCAATTTGTCTTTGTCTATGTACACATATATATATGTACATCGCAAGCTTATTAATCAATGAGTGGTGTCACTGCTATGAAAACAACACTGGTTTTGCCTTGTACACATTGTTAAAATGACATTCAAATCCATTTTTCAAGGACACATTTATGTTGTTTTTCTCCATTGCATGACGAGTAGATAGAGGCTGGTCCGAATGGGAGGATTATGGTTCCTGCAGTGTGACCTGCGGTGATGGTGAGAAGACCGAAGTCCGCTACTGCAACAATCCGTCCCCAGCCCACGGAGGAGCGGAATGTACGCTTGAGGACGGGACGACAGGACTGATTGAACACAGGACCGTATCTTGCAACCTAGGCCCCTGTCCGATAGGTAAGTTATTTATAATTCCTTGCAAATTTAACGTTACTTCTTTCCATTATAATGCTTTCTTCTTTTCATAATAATGCTACTTTGATTGTTTTGAAGTATCATGCAAAAATTGCTTTCTTATTTGTACATTAGACAATGCACAGTCAGGCCAAAAATGTTTATTGTGAAATATTTCCAATGATACCTATTTTTCCAAGTTTGTAACTACGTTACTAGTATAAAGTACAGTAGGGTTTCCCTCGTCAGCTCAAGTAATTACTTGATATATTAGTAGTTACTGTTAACTTTTGTCAGACTCGGACAAGGCCAAGTAGTTCAAAAAGCATCAACACACTTTCACATTATTCAATGAGCGGGGTCACTGACATCAAAACAACACTGCTTTTGCCTTGCACACATTGTTACAAATCCATTCAATTCCTTTTTAGGACATATATATGTTGTTTTCTGCTATTAATGTGTGCAGCTAGACGTTTTCAAAATGGAATCATAATTGAAAATTCTTTGATCGTTTTGAAGTATCATGTAAAAGAAGTCAAGACCTGATTATTACAATCTAATTATTGAAAAATAATATTGTATAAAAATGTAAACGGGACAAGTGTTGATTACATCGCAGCGAAACGCAATGAATGCGGAAGAGTAACTATGCCACCGCAGGGTAAAAAAACGTCGGGGGTCTATGACCTAATTACGACATGAAATTATTGAAAAATATTGTGTAAAAAATGCCAGCAGGACGCGACGACTGTTCTCGAGTGATCTGTCAAAATGGTGGAACTTGCGTGGACGGCATCAACACCTATAGCTGTAATTGTGATCTTGGCTATGAAGGAGATCACTGTGAAACAAGTAGGTACAATCTTGTTCAGATTAAAGTAACCTGTATGAAAGATTTTAATTGCGTTGTCCTTAAATAAGATGATATTGAATTGAGGAAAGTCATTGCTGACCATAATTCGTTATACAAGAGAATGCTAGAATTCAAGCTGCTTTTTCTTGGAAGCATATTGACTGACATTCCAAATGTCAATGCAGACACCGACGACTGTGTTGGTGTGACCTGTCAAAATGGTGGAACTTGCGTGGACGGCGTCAACACCTATAGCTGTAATTGTGATGTTGGCTATGAAGGAGATCACTGTGAAACAAGTAGGTACTCCTATTAGGAATGGATAAACTTGTATGACAGATGTTTATTACGCTGTTCTTTAAAAAAAGAGGATATTGAATTCGTCGTAATTGAGCAAGGTCATTGCTGACGATACCTTGGTATACAAGAGACATGCTAGAATCTAAGTTACCATTTCTTAGAAGCATATTGACTCTCATTCCAAATGTCAATGCAGACACCGACGACTGTGATGGTGTGACCTGTGAAAAATGGTGGAACTTGCGTCGGAACGGGCGTCAACACGGTATAGGCTGTGATTGTGATGTTGGCTATGAAGGAGATCACTGTGAAACAAGTAAGTACTCCTATTAGGAATGACGTAACCTGGATGAAAGATTTTTCATTGCATTGTCTGTGTATTGAACAACGGGACCATGTCGTAACGAGGAAATTCATTGCTGATCGTACTATGAAATGCATAGGATTTGTTAGAAATCAAGTTGCTTCTTCTCGGAAGCATATTGACTGACATGCCGATATGTCAATGCAGACACCGACAACTGTGATGGTGTGACCTGTCAAAATGGTGGAACTTGCGTGGACGGCGTCAACACCTATAGCTGTAGTTGTGATCCTGGCTATGAAGGAGATCACTGTGAAACAGGTATGATCAGTTATACTAGTATGTAAAAGGGGCAAATTCAACAATTTTTTACAACAATATCTTCCATGACAGATTTTCTCGCCATTGGAATCAGATTCTAAAAGGGTATTACACAACCGTTCCTTATCCTGCTCTTTGTACAGCGCAATGTCTCCTGAGTCCTCTCTACGGTCAGTCAGCAGACGAGGAGTACTCCCGAAGCTTGTGTGTTAACTATGACGTTTTACTCCCTGAAGTAACGAAACTGACAACGTCTTTTCCAACGTCTCTTGAGGAAGTTGGACTGAGCAATGTACTAACGGACCTAGAGGAGTTGCGTGACTTGGGTACGTGATAATTTCAGGCATTTTCCGCCCGTTTCTGCAGTTTTCAAATGACTGTTTCATTGTTTCAACTTGAAATATGTGTAGAAATACGCTTTTAGCCTCTTCCAGGCTCCAGAGGCGGCTGGAGAGTGCGGAAATTGGTCAAATAGACAGATAACATGCCAGCTAGTAGAGTTATTAACAAAGAATTATAAAGGAGTAACTCCCCTGGCATTTTGTCTGTCTATTCGTCCAATTTCTACTCTTTCCATCCACATCTGCAGCCTGGTAGAGAGTACTTGAAGCTTTACACTTGCACTTAAGACATTTAAGACATGTTAGGGTGTCACAGTTTTTGTATCTCTTGGTACGTAGGCTTAATTCCCTTCGAAGGAAGTGTAGGCCCGCTCGGCAATGGAGCCAGGCGCAGGCGGTCTCCTCCTCACTGGAGCCGTGTGGGAAATGTGACTAGTTTAGTCTACGACTCCCTCAGCGGTGCAGAAGAGCGACTGGTCGCCTTCGCCGCCGACAGCTTGGCAGGTCTTGGTGAGAATGACGACCTTGAAGGTTAGTATCTTTCTATAAAATTCAAGTTTTAAAAATGATAACTGGAAGAGAAGGGATCCCAACAAATGTATATACTTCTCGTTGGTAGACAGCAGATCAGAGGCCATAGCTTCAAACATTTAAAGTTCCCCTAGCAAAGGCCACGTGGAGTCAGGAGCCACGTGTTTAGCTGTGAGGTGTGTTCAAGACTGGAACTCACTGCCTAGGTGCGTGGTAAATAGTACATCAGTCGGTAACCAGTTCAAGACAAATGGAGCTGTGGAATTGTTTCGAATAGATGAAGGGTTTGAAAATTTTACAGACTCATCATGAAACCGCATTGAAAATCATGGATTGCTTTCTTAAAGAATGAAGTATTTAACCACAAATCTAGCCAACATATAGCCAAGGTACCTACTTATTTTTGCTAACTCCTTCAATGGGTCCTGTTGTAAGGTATTTGTCCAAAGATGGAGGAAAGTATTTGCACTTGTCTGATCCTATGTATAAGCTATAAGCTTAAAGTCTTGAAATCTAAACTTCAGTATTCTGCCCTGTCAAAGCATGCTAGCAGATCTAGATGTAACTGGATTTTCTACTACTCTGCTATCACATTCACTTAAGCGACAAGATTCAAGTAAAGAAACTCATTCCATAGGTTTGATTTGATTTGATTTGATTTATTAGAATTGCAAACAAGTACAATACTCGTGGGCCACAGGCAGCGGGGGCTGGTGTTGTGGCCCACACACAAAACAATCACAATTTAAACCTAGTATAAGTATATAAAAAAAGTATAAGGGTACTAAAAACAGCATAGATTAGAATACTAGTATATCAGTCCATTTTCTACTAGATACAATTCATGCGATTTCTAGCCGCCAGAATGTTCTCATGTCTGGGGCCACGTCTCCGGGTCAACTGGTGCTTCTACGAATCCTGACCGAAAATGTTGAACTGATGAAGTAATCTCCAAGCAGATCCTAGGGGGGCAAAATCAGTATTGACAGTATCAAATATTGGCCAGGAAGTATCCATTGGCAAGAGAAGATCCAATACGCCTCCCTATCTCCTTGGAGATTAGAACTGAAGGCTTTCTTATAAACTACCCTGCTACTACATTCACAAAGCGACAATGTTCAAGTATTGAAACTCGTCCATAGGTCCTAGTCGAAGCCTGACCGAAGATGTCGAGGGGTTCCCTACGAACTACCCTGAAACCACCGCCGAGGCAATGCCGTCCCTGGTGCAGGATTTCTACAACTTGCTCGACAGCTTCAACTGTATCAACAATGGTCCTAACTGTGAACTAACACGTGGCCAGGACGATGTGATCGAGTTAGACGACCACTGGTCCATTGTTTACAGGCCAGCACTTGAGTACGACCCCGGAAGCATGAAGAGAGCCGTAAGGTTTCGGATTCTCGTCGTGGCCTGGCGAGGCTTTAGAGTCTTCATTCGATGCTTCATATATTAAGAAAATAAGCAAGTCCTGATTCGTTTATTATAATGATATCTATTGATTTATTACCAGCACACTTGGGTGGAATGTTTGGTTAGCTCACCTTCAGCAGAATTGAGTAATATGTTAAAACTGTCTCTTTCTAATATGTTTTGCTGAAAACTAGATGATGAATTTGAAAAATCGTCTTTCCTAGAGTTCCGTTAACAATATGTATTACACGTTCTCAAGAATGCATTTTTAACACTTGTCATAGCAAAATTATATATCTCCTTGTACCCTCCCCCCGTCTTGTGATACGACTGACTATTTCGCATGTTATACATGATATATATCACTATATGTAAAACAAAATATGTCTTTATGTTGCCTGTACTTGTTCCTTGGGTCAATGTGCACTATGTCGGATGGCTTTCAGTTCTGTTGTCTGCTTTATTTTGTCCGTAGAAACGTACAAAATTGCTCATTGTTATGGAATGTAAATGCCATGGTACCGGTGCTAACCATATTAACTCAATGTTCTGAAACATGTAAAGATGGTGGTCTTATGACAGAAGTCACTTTGATAACGGTTGTAAATTAAATAAAATGGGAGTCAAAATTACCATGTTGTAGTGTCTGTAGAGATGTGTAGTGTCCTTTTGTCCTTTGAGATTGTATACCATCATACGCACCATAGATACATTTCCTTGGGAGGAAGGCGTAGCGTGCCTGACCTGCCCACACTGAAGTCGAGGAGGGAAGATGCGGCAGTACACCTGTTCCAACGCATGCTTCAGAAGGATCACCCTCTACATGACTTAGTTCCGCCTACTAGGTCAGGTGCCATGGGACGGTCACTCAGAAACTCTGGCACAATCAGTCTACCTAAAAGCCCGGACTAAGAGACTTAGCAACTCATTCCTTCATTGCGCTGTTCGCCTTTATAACAAGACAATCCAACAGTAGTGTTACATGTATATATATATATCGTACTTAGCTAAATTCTTCGTTATAACTGCATCTTATGCATAGATCTTAATTGTGTAATTGTCTCGTATATGTCTTAATATTGTGTTCGCCTATGTTGTTTCATGTGCACAATGAAGAGTGTCATAAATCATTGTTTTTAATGTTTTATATACCATGCATATGTAATAAGGACGTAATTCGGGTATTCGCCCGCGAGAGCCTTACTGAATAAAATTTGATTTGATTTGACATGTACGTATACGTACAGTATAATTTTTGTGACAAAAATACACACATCCAATCAATACCAAAAACATAACCTACATAACCAAATGTAACTATTCCATTGCTTAGTTTTCGTGAATAAGTCACACGTCCTAAAATCGGTTTTTTTTTTTGCTTTCGGCTGACTACCTGTTTACGTCGTATTTCATGAATTGGGTTCTAGATGGTATCTGCTTCCCATCAAGAACGTTCAACTTGACATTTAATCAATATCAATTGTCGTTATCGCCATTTGCGCCCCTTATCCAATAGACGGCGATCGCTGGGCGAGCAAAATTGGAACTTAAAATATGATCCACGATGTAAAATGTGATGTAAAAGACAACAAGACAAAGAAACCTTCAAAATCACGTTCTTTAACCATGAAATTAGTTGAGCGACCTGTGAAATGTTTGTTCGCTCATCGGTCGCAGCCTCTAGTGGAAAAGCCCGGGGTGTTGGAGATTTTACAGATCTGTAGAAGTGATAACGTTATTATACGTACCGTGGTGGTCTGACACCGCACGCGCATGTCAGTGCCCTAGGCCTCGTGCCCTCGTGTCGTCCAACAGGTTTTTCCGGCCCCAAAACAGCTACGCAAGAGCTTCGCAAAGAAAAGGGCACAGGTCGGCAACGTCACGTCAGGACACACAACATAACACAACACAACACAACACAACACAGCTTATCAGGACAACAAAACTTACCAGTGTCATATCAACATCTGTAAGAAGAGCAGTGAGTAAGAATGGGGTGAGTAGCAGCGCTGGTAGCCCAAACGTTCTGGTAGATAGTGTCAGTTTTGAAGCACCTTTGGTAACGTTAACTAGCCTGACTAAACCGCGCTCCCGGTGGCCGCCCGAGGCTAATGACCTCCACTCCTATCTAGATTAAATAAAAATGGATAGTACTTTCTAATGTGACAGAGATATAAGGAAGAACGAACGAATGACAGTTGATGAGCCACGTTCAGAATGATTATATGTTTGTGTCATTTCCTTGCACTTGACAGGTTCGGAGTTTGTTTCCTGTTCATGGCCCTTCTTCCAATGATAAATGCGCAGCTAATACTGAATATTGACGGTACCGTATGTTCTATTAAACTTCACTATGATTCATTCAGAATCGAGTTGTGCTCGTCATTCCTTCAAATACTATTAGTAT
>NW_017804254.1:1871337-1881549 GCF_001625305.1 Branchiostoma belcheri | reverse complement strand
ATCCATTGATTTGTTACCAGCACACTTGGGTGGAATGTTTGCTTAGCTCACCTACAGCAGAATTGAGTAATATGTTAAGACTGTCTCTTTCTAAAATGTGTTGGCTGAAAACTAGATGATAAATTTGAAAAATCGTCTTTCCTAGAGTGCCGTTAACAATATGTATTAGACGTTATCAAAATGCATTTTTAGCACTTGTTATATAGCAAAATCATATATCTCCTTGTACCCCCCCCCCTCTTGTGATACGACTGACTATTTCTCATGTTATACATGATATATATCACTATATGTAAAACAAAATATATCTTTATGTTGCTTGTACTTGTTCCTTGGGTCAATATGTCGGATGGCTTTCAGTTCTGTTGTCTGTTTTATTTTGTCCGTAGAAACGTACAAAATTGCTCATTGTTATGGAATGTAAATGCCATGGTACCGGTGCTAACCATATTAACTCAATGTTCTGAAACATGTAAAGGTGGTGGTCTTATGACAGAAGTCACTTTGATAACGGTTGTAAATTAAATAAAATGGGAGTCAAAATTACCATGTTGTAGTGTCTGTAGAGATGTGTAGTGTCCTTTTGTCCTTTGAGATTGTATACCATCAAACGTACCATAGATACATGTACGTACAGTATAATTTTTGTGACAAAAATACACACATCCAATCAATACCAAAAACATAACCTACATAACCAAATGTAACTATTCCATTGCTTAGTTTTCGTGAATAAGTCACACGTCCTAAAATCCGTTTTTTTATTTTTTGCTTTCGGCTGAATGACTACCTGTTTATGTCGTATTTCCTGAATTGGGTTCTAGATTGTATCTGCTTCCCATCAAGAACGTTCAACTTGACATTTAATCAATATCAATTGTCGTTATCGCCGTTTGCGCCCCTTATCCAATAGACGGCGATCGCTGGGCGAGCAAAATTGGATTTGTGTCACACTTAAAATATGATCCACGATGTAAAAATGTGATGCAAAAGACAGCAAGACATACAAACCGTCAAAAATCACGTTCTTTAACCATGAAATTCTTTAAGCGACCTGTGAAATGTTCGCTCAGCGGTCGCTGCTTCTAGTGGAAAAGCCCGGGGTGTTCGAGATTTTACAGATCTGTAGAAGTGATAACGTTATTATACGTACTGTGGTGTTCTGACACCGCACGCGCATGTCAGTGCCCTAGGCCTCGTGCCCTCGTGTCGTTCAACAGGTTTTTCTGGCCCCAAAACAGCTACGCAAGAGCTTCCCAAAGCAAAGGGCACAGGTCGGCAACGTCACGTCAGGACACACAACATATAACACAACAAATACAACACAGCTTATCAGGACAACAACACCTACCAGCGTCATATCAACATCTATAAGAAGAACAGTGAGTAAGAATGGGGTGAGTAGCAGCGCTGGTAGCCCAAACGTTCTGGTAGATAGTGTCAATTTTGAAGCACCTTTGGTAACGTTAACTAGCCTGACTAAACCGCGCTCCCGGTGGCCGCCCGAGGCTAATGACCTCCACTCCTATCTAGATTAAATAAAAATGGATAGTCCTTTCTAATGTGACAGAGATATAAGGAAGAACGAACGAATGACAGTTGATGAGCCACGTTCAGAATGATTATATGTTTGTGACATTTCCTTGCACTTGACAGGTTCGGAGTTTGTTTCCTGTTCATGGCCCTTCTTCCAATGATAAATGCGCAGCTAATACTGAATATTGACGGTACCGTATGTTCTATTAAACTTCACTATGATTCATTCAGAATCGAGTTGTGCTCGTCATTGCTTCAAATACTATTAGTATCTTTAGTAACTGTTACAATTAAGTTATTTTCATTTTGCATTTACAACATACCCCTTAGTATGTGTGATAATTCGTTGTATACACAATCGCGTGTTGCAAATCTATTTTCCATTTGTAGTAGTATTGTTTTGGGTGGCTGACTTGTAAGTTTGAGTGTTTTACGTCCAAATAGCGACACTTGCATGAGGGATGTTGTTGTTCGTCATCCTCATCAAAGATGAAACATCATACCTTTTCTATTAGCTATGCTTGTGCCATGCGTCTTATGCGTCTATACGGCTCGCGGCTATTGGTCATATTTCCTTGACCCCCTTGTATCGTGCGACATCTACAATATATGTGTCACACTCATGTTTCAGACGGCTGTTTAGTGACGCCCAAGTACGGCCCGCCAGGACACGGGCACGCCAGGCGGCCTCCATGTATCAACTACGAGGTCTTACAGCCGGAACTGATCAACCTGAACAACTCCCTCCCCCTGTCTCTAGCGGAACTCGGCTTGAGTGACGTGTTAACTGACGTGGACGAGTTACAAGATGCTGGTATGAAATAATTATGACATTTGTACCTCCACGAAAAACAAAGGTATTGTTTTTTGTATGTCTCTGTATGTGTGTCTGTCTGTCTGTCTGTGTTTCCGCCTCTTAGGTTACGTTGTAATGGATATGGTTGGACTCCAGAGTAAGAAGGTCATTAACCCTCAATCCACGAATCTTACCGTATTGGGTCAAAACTAACCCATAATGTTTAGCACGAATAATAGCTTTCTTGTGACTCTATTTTGTGATTTGAGTTTAATTAATCTATGAGACAATTTGACGTAATTAGGTGGAAGTACATGTAATTTGTGTTAATAATCATATTTTATGCATCTAAAACAAGATGCCTTCAGCCAGCCATGTCGATGACCCAGGTCCATAGGCAACTAGGTCCCAAGTCATAATTTTTTAGTTAATATGCTTTCAAATACCCTCAGAAAATACAAGCAAATAGCATATTACATGGAAGAAAAATTGACGACAACAAAAGATTGTCAGACACCGGCGGTCAGTTTGACCACACTGGACCACCCATAAACTTTCTAGGATAACTCAATCAGCAATGTTCCAATCTCAGTAAAAACGAGTGAGAAGTTATAAGACATATGTACAAACAAACTCATAGAAGAAATTTCGTTTCCGACAAGAAATGTCAAAATGACACACATTTATATACGCCTGGGGTTAGTTTTGACCCCATACATCTGGTATCGCTCGCTGCTTTTTTATGTGTTTTTGTTACATGACCTCCTTGATGACAGGTGACGGTAGCCTGGGTACCATCCGGATTTTCGCTACTCAACGAGCGTTGCGTAGCGAAAATCCGGATGGTACTCAGGCTAAGGTGACGGCTGATGTTTTTCATAACACAGTCTCTTTGACAGCTAGCTCATTGTAAATTTTCTAACCTTCTATACGGTTTTTGTTAGACTTGATTCAATTCCAAGGACCGATCGGACCAATCGGCAGTGGCGGTGCGCGCAGGCGCCGTAGAATGGCCAGCCACTGGAGCCGTATGGGGCGTGTGACCAACCTGGTGTACAACGTGTCACACATAGTGACTGTCGATGTCGAGGACGGGGAGCAGTTCTTTGCTTTCGCTTCTCCAGACTTGGACAGCCTCTCCCAAGACGACAATCTTGAAGGTTAGAAGTACTATTGACTTTGACTTGACTTGTATAGAAATTGCAACAGGGCAATGCAATGTGGCCACACTATGAAGTTGCTAGCTGATAACGTGGGCCACATATCATAATACGTATCAAGACAACGATGAACACAACATAAAACAGGCACAGTTTATCCTACGGAACCATGAAAGATTAGAATAGATATATACAATAGATTACTGGTGAATTATTTCTAGACAAAGCTGTACAAAATGTAGCGTGGCTCCAACGTTTTGTGTAGCTGAATTTGTAATCTTTACTTTATCGTATTTAATTGATTAATATATGGCGGAAATCCTGGTATGGCCACACTTCATTTACGGACATAGATATAGTACTTTTATTGCCGCGCATAGATATAAGCACTAAATGCTGTCGTATAAAAAGGCGCCACCAAACGGCTAGCTTTATCATTGCAGGAAAACCTGCATCCAGTAGAGGAAAAATAATATGTGCCGCTAGGGGTCCCCACTGACACGTGCAGATGATTCTGATAAGGCTATGTTGATTTGATTATATGGATGACATCCACGCGCGCATGAATTTTCGGCCGTTTCCACAAAAAAGTTTTCAACCACACTGTAAATCGTACAAAACTGTTGCAAAATAAGCAACTATATACCATAGGTTGCAAGAAAAAGATTGGAGAACGATACCAACGATACCAATGTCGTAGAATGCCAAAGACAAAATGTAAAGAAATGAATTTGAATAGTAGATTATTCGCCATACGATACTCTTCCATTTTTGTTCAACCTTCATTACCACGTAGATTTCGTAATAAAAGCAACTTTTTTGCAACACTTTTTTTTTTATTCGCACGCTCGCATTACTTTTGGGGTTCCCAGAGGATGTCATCCATATAAACAAATCGACATGGCCTAACAATGGCAAAATTGAAGTCTTGAATTCTCGTTCCATAGGTCCTCTTCGAAACCTGACTGAAGATGTCGAAGGCTTTCCTATGCACTACCCTGCTACTACCACAGAGGGAATGCCGTCTTTGGTGCAGGATTTCCACGACTTGCTCGACAGCTTTAACTGTACCAACAGTGGTCCTAACTGTGGACTAACACGTGGACGGGACAGTGTGGTACAGTTAGACGAAAACTGGTCTATTGTTCAAAGGCTCGCCCTTGAGTACGAGCCCGGGGGTATGAGGAGAGCCATTAGGTTCAAGATTCTCATTGTGGCCTGGCGTGGCTTTAGAATCTTTATCCAACTATTCATATTCTAAGAAAGCACGTTGTCGGTTAGAACTCCATCATATACTTTGCTAAACATGCACTGTTAACAAGAAGGACAAGTGTAGTGTTACACACCATTCATTCTGACACACGCAATAAAAACCACAAACTCATCACATGAAACCATCACCATTTGTATTTATTGTGGTAAAAGCAAACAGAACAAAACTCTTTTGATATCACCAGTATCCATGACAGATTGAACAGGATGGCAACTTCTTTGTTGTTACTCGAAGATCAACAAATCCATAGATTATTATGACTTGATTTATCGTTATCACGGTGACATAAAACAGTTTCAACCATTTATCTACAAAGATAAAATGATAACATCTTCTGCTCCAACTGTGTAAATGGTAACGCGTAGGTGGTATACCACATTACGACTTTGCATGTACACATGAAGGTGTTAGGTGTTTTGAAAAGGTCATAGTATATACGTTTTAGAAAAACCCAATGGTGTTATGTGTTCGTCTGTACAGATCCTGGGGTCAAACTTTTACTTATCGTTTCATATTAAATACAAAAGCTTCATAGTACATAAAGTTACATGCTCGACATTAAGTTATAAGAGCTATAATGCTAAACTAGGTCTAACTTATGAACATCATGTATACTCTCCAAGCAGAGGTAGGGTCGCTCGGTATTTTGGCAGTATTTTTTATACGTCTTTCTACTTTTACGGTTTTTCTCTGGAGGAAGACCAGAGAAAAACCGTAAAAGTAGAAAGACGTATTAAAAACGCGAAAATACTGCCAAAATACCGAGCGACCCTACCTCTGCGTGGAGAGTACATCATGTAGGCTGTGGCACTATATGCAGGTTGTAGACGTGTGCTACGAGATGCGGTGAACATAAATTTTGTCTTGTAAGAATAGATATTTCCTTTGACCTTAAAGCCACGAAGACAAATTCTAGGCTGCACTGTAGGACTCGAAATTAACTACTAATTATGCAGAGGTGACAAATTTTTCTTAGTGAGCTTATTTTAACATACCACACCGCCGACAGAAAATTAACAAAATCAAAGAAACGCTTTAACGTCATATTTTACCTTAATGTAGAATTCCCTTGTCCCAGAATAAAAGTTTGTATAATATTTTCTGAAACACATTAACGTAATCTTCATTCATTTCTAAATTATGCATCTTGATTTGTTGTACTCTAACATTACTTATTAGGAGATATTTGAGGATACCATCAGTGCAACATATAAACAAACAGCAGCACGGTGACCGTCTCATAATTATCACTGGTTCTGCGTACAATTTGTTTACGCAATGTTTGTAGTACAATATTCTGCTAGTAGGTCTATTCTTGATAAATCCATGTGTGCACGTTGTATGCTCTCACTTGATGAAAGCTGCAGGTGTTTTGCAGATCAGTGAGACTGAGTGGGAAAAGATGTCATTTTTCCAGCCTATAGTTGCTGCTCTGAGACGTAATTTGTCTGTTATGTTGTCATGTTTATTAAACGATGTAATCATCTCCATCGTACTAGTACGAGATACTACTGCTAACACCTTTATTTTCATGTAAATAATAATAATAAAGTATAGTCGCAAATTCATGCCCGAGGGCTAACCTCAAAATGACACACACACAACATACATACAAGTAGAACAAGTGACTGTTCTCTAAATTGCTACAGAATACAATCTAAAACACCTTCTACGTGCTGAAAGAGAAGGAATTCGCGTATACAGGATACAAATCATGAATAATGATAGCACCCCTGATATACTTATTCTTGCCAGTGCTATTCATTTTTTAAAGCTATTCCGGGCAAATAAATCCACAATCAAAAGGGTCTGTTCAACTACGGGTGTGATATTTTGCTGACTTTTAGAATACCTTATTTCTACACTGCCATTTGACACTACTGGGGTTTTATGATAGCAGACCATACACCATCCGTACTCTACTGAAACAACAAGGTATGGGTACTGTAACACATTTGAGCTACATAAAAACAAATACACAAGATAAAAACAAACTTCAGTTAATGGCCTTTCCGTCTTCAATACGCCTGTTTCAGTCAAAATGAACGTTCGTTAAGGTCATCCCTTTACTTTCGACCTGAAACAAGAGGAAATAAAAAAAAACTTGAAATACTTATTATGCAAAGTGATATTGGTATGTCTGTTCCAAAGGAACATAGCATCAATTATTGTATTTTGATAGTGGAAGCGAACTAATTCCGTGAGATGTTCGGTTACAAAGCAACAACGAAAGAGAGATTGTGGCAAATTTTAAAAAATTTAAATCGGGTAGCACCATCTTAGCATGCATGCTAAATCAAGTGACTTATCAATGAAGCCTTTATTTGGTCTTACCTGACCGATAGTCAATACAGCCGCTACAGGTGCAGTGAGCCGAAGTACTTCCACACCAACCACCGGAGGAACAACAGGGGCCGCTTCCATTCGGGTTACACTGGCCGGGGTTGGCTCCTGGGGCCGGAAAGTTGGGGCCACATTTCCAGTCATCCCTCCATTTTTTTGGTCCTAGAATAACAGGCACGAATTGGTAAAATATATGGAAGAGATTTAAACTAGAAAGGCCGACATTTCCTCGGGAGCAAATACAGCAGATGGCTTCACCACATCCCCCGTACCAAAAATGGACCTAGGCCTATCCCCCTTCCGCACAAATGGACTGTCCAAAATATGAAGTGTTCCAATAGTCTATACCCTGCCCCCATGCAGCAATGGAATTTTCCAATGCATTCTGCTGTTGGAACATGTAGAACCCTATTAGAAGCCGGGTGTTCTATTTAGAACTGTCAGTTGGGGATTTGGGCTTTCAAACTACAATCACTGTTTTTTTTACTGAAAGTAAGGTAAATAAAAGTATTTTAAAGGCTGAATCTGAATAGTGAACACTATAAGTCTAAGCATTTGGTGCCAAGCTGCACTTCTGCTGAATTTCGGGTTATTTGGTTTTTGAATTAGCGCACAGGAGCCAAAAATGTACATTTTTGGTCAAAAATAGCAAAAATTGGCCCATTTTACATTACATACTTTTAAGTGTCACATGCCAAAAGCATAAATAACATTCTGTGGGCTTGTATTCAATGATCTCCTATGCCAAATTTCAGGGCTTTGGGTTCAAATATTAGGGCACAGGAGACAAAAATATACATTTTTGGTCCAGAAATAGCCAAAAAGCCCTATCTTACACAATTTCAGTGTGGTGTATGAAAAAAGCATGAATGACATTCTTTGAACATGTGTCCAAGGTATCCCCATACCAAATTTCAGATCATACGGATTTAATATTGGGGCACCTTAGCCAAAAATGTACAAATTGTTTTGATTTGTTTTGTTTTGTTTTTGCCATTTTCAGGCAGAAAAGCAAAAACAAAAACAATTTGGTATGGGCATAACGTTATATACGTTGGGCATATGTCTGCAAAACCTCATTCAAGCTTTTGACATACACTACTTTAAAAATTGTGAAAAATAGGAATGTTGGGCTATTCTTTGGACTAAAAATGTCATTTTGGGCTATTTTTTGGACTAAAAATGTCATTTTTAGTCCAAAAATAGCCCAAAATCCCTATATTTTTGATAAATCTAAAAATTGAACCAGGGAAATACTTACGATAATCAATACAGCCGCTACAGGTGCAGTGAGCCGAAGTACTTCCACACCAACCACCGGAGGAACAACAGGGGCCGCTTCCATTCGGATCACACTGGCCGGGGTTGGCTCCTGGGGCCGGAAAGTTGGGGCCACATTTCCAGTCATCCCTCCATTTTTTTGGTCCTAGAATAACAGGCATGAATTGGTAAAATATATGAAAGAGATTAAAACAAAATAAAAACTTTTTCTGATACCGAACTTGACATATCTTAGTGAATATATATATTTCATACTTCAGAATATATTTTTGATAAAGCTAAAAATTGAACTAGGGAAATACTTACGATAATCAATACAGCCGCTACAGGTGCAGTGAGCCGCAGTATTTCCACACCAACCACCGGTGGAACAACAGGGGTGGTTTCCATTCGGGTTACACTGGCCGGGGTTGGCTCCTGGTGCCGGATAGCTGGAGCCACATCTAGAGTCACTCCTCCATTTTTTTGGTCCTAGAATAACAGGCATGAATTGGTAAAATATATGAAAGAGATTAAAACAAAATAAAAACTTTTTCTGATACCGAACTTGACATATCTTAGTGAATATATTTCATACTTCAGAACATATTTTGTTTTTGATGAAGCTAAAAATTGAAGTAGGGAAATACTTACGATAATCAATACAGCCGCTACAGGTGCAGTGAGCCGCAGTATTTCCACACCAACCACCGGAGGAACAACAGGGGTGGTTTGAATCCGGGTTACACTGGCCGGGGTTGGCTCCTGGTGCCGGATAGCTGGAGCCACATCTAGAGTCACTCCTCCATTTTTCTTGGCGTGGTCCTGGCAATGGTTAACGGTTAATTCAGCAGGGCAAACAACGCTTAACGGTAAATTCAGAACGGTCGGCAACGCTTAACGGTCAATTGACAGGCATTTTTAAACGAGCTGCACTAGATTTGGTATCTGAATTAGTGAGAAAAATTTATAACTGACATAATTATATACCTGACATCAAGCTGATTTTAAACCTCTCTGCTTACATGTAATGAAGCATGCATTAAAGGTACATTTTTACTTCACATTTTTAATGGTATATTGGTCAAACAGTACCCGTGCAGTCGTAGCCTTTATACGGCTGAATGCATTGATGCGGGGTTTACAATGGGGTTACAATCACATAATAATCAATCAATAATCACAATCAAATAATACACATGATACACAAATTTGCTCCACATATTTTTGTGGAATAGTTGTAAAGGTCTGTGCGGCTCCATTCGGCGCCACAAGGTGACCTCAATACGACTTTTCCCTAACCAAGTTAGGTACCCATTCACACCTGGGTGGAGTGAGGAAAGTCATGGAAAGTGCCTTTCCTATCCTCTGCCACAAATAATACTTATATTGTTTGCTTAGAAAGAAATACTGATAAAGAAATGCTAATGCGACATGTCAATAGCAAAGTTTTACAAGAGAATGGCTTCCAAATTATAAACCTACATTCAAATCAACACATTCCAGAATTCGACACTATTGACATGCGTTTTCAGAAGTTTTTGTTAGGCGTACATGCCAAGGCCCCAAACGACGGTGTCAGAGGAGAATTGGGAACTTTCCCAGTTACGGTGAATACAGAAATACAACTCGTTAAATACTGGCATCGCTTAGTTAATTTATCCGAAGATGCCCTGCTTCGGGAGGCATACAATACTACCTTGCTTGGAGAACATGATTGGATTATACATGTGAAAGACATTCTGAACCTCAATGGTTTTGGGCACATATGGCTTAACCCGAAGTCATATCACATAGACACAATTACTACTCAGCTGAAGCAACGTTTACAAGATATCTATATA
>NW_017804254.1:1863349-1871317 GCF_001625305.1 Branchiostoma belcheri | reverse complement strand
ACCATCTTAGCATGCATGCTAAATCAAATGACTTATCAATGAAGCCTTTATTTGGTCTTACCTGACCGATAGTCAATACAGCCGCTACAGTAGCAGTGAGCCGAAGTACTTCCACACCAACCACCGGAGGAACAACAGGGGCCGCTTCCATTCGGGTTACACTGGCCGGGGTTGGCTCCTGGAGCCGGAAAGTTGGGGCCACATTTCCAGTCATCCCTCCATTTTTTTGGTCCTAGAATAACAGGCATGAATTGGTAAAATATATGAAAGAGATTTAAACAAAATAAAAACTTTTTCTGATACCGAACTTAACATGTCTTAGTGAAATGATATATATTTCATACTTCAGAATATATTTTTGATAAAGCTAAAAATTGAACTAGGGAAATACTTACGATAATCAATACAGCCGCTACAGGTGCAGTGAGCCGCAGTATTTCCACACCAACCACCGGTGGAACAACAGGGGTGGTTTCCATTCGGGTTACACTGGCCGGGGTTGGCTCCTGGTGCCGGATAGCTGGAGCCACATCTAGAGTCACTCCTCCATTTTTTTGGTCCTAGAATAACAGGCATGAATTGGTAAAATATATGAAAGAGATTAAAACAAAATAAAAACTTTTTCTGATACCGAACTTGACATATCTTAGTGAATATATTTCATACTTCAGAACATATTTTTGATGAAGCTAAAAATTGAAGTAGGGAAATACTTACGATAATCAATACAGCCGCTACAGGTGCAGTGAGCCGCAGTATTTCCACACCAACCACCGGAGGAACAACAGGGGTGGTTTGAATCCGGGTTACACTGGCCGGGGTTGGCTCCTGGTGCCGGATAGCTGGAGCCACATCTAGAGTCACTCCTCCATTTTTCTTGGCGTGGTCCTGGCAATGGTTAACGGTTAATTGAGCAGGGCAAACAACGCTTAACGGTAAATTCAGAACGGTCGGCAACGCTTAACGGTCAATTGACAGGCATTTTTAAACGAGCTGCACTAGATTTGGTATCTGAATTAGTGAGAAAAATTTATAACTGACATAATTATATACCTGACATCAAGCTGATTTTAAACCTCTCTGCTTACATGTAATGAAGCATGCATTAAAGGTACATTTTTACTTCACATTTTTTAATGGTATATTGGTCAAACAGTAACCGTGCAGTCGTAGCCTTTATACGGCTGAATTGATGCGGGGTTTACAATCGGTTTACAATCACATAATAATCAATCAATAATCACACATGATACACAAATTTGCTCCACATATTTTTGTGGAATAGTTGCAAGAGTCTGTGCGGCTCCATTCGGCGCCACAAGGTGACCTCAATACGACTTTTCCCTAACCAAGTTAGGTACCCATTCACACCTGGGTGGAGTGAGGAAAGTCATGGAAAGTGCCTTTCCTATTAGGGCACAACGTCGGGGCGCATATGTCCAGACATGTCCCGGATCACATTGTCGACGAGCTTCGGCCGTATACGTATTTGTCGATCGCCGAAAGATCGGGGGATTTTGAGATCGACCGACGATCGCGCGTATTTTTGGCTTGAACGAAAATCGTTGCCGTCACACATTCAGCAGTGTGAGGCTCGAGCGAGGCTCGGGCGATGGCATGTTTGTCAGTGAAATGATATAATAAATGATTTTGATGAATCTAAAAATTGAACTAGGGAAATACTTACCATAATTAATACAGCCGCTACAGGTGCAGTGAGCCGCAGTATTTCCACACCAACCACTGGTGGAACAACAGGGGCGGTCTGAATCCGGGTTACACTGGCCGGGGTTGGCTCCTGGTGCCGGATAGCTGGGGCCACATCTAGAGTCACTCCTCCATTTTGGTCCTAGAACAACAGGCATAAACTTATATATGAAAGTAAAATTCATGTATATGAAAGAGATTTAAACAAAATAGAAACTTTATCCAATACCGAGTCCAACACGCTTAACATGTTTCTTTTTAGTGAAATGATATATATTTCATTTTTCATATTTCTGATGAATCTAAAAATTGAAGTAGGGAAATACTTACGATAATCAATACAGCCGCTACAGGTGCAGTGATCCGCAGTACTTCCACACCAACCACCGGAGGAACAACACGGGCCGCTTCCATTCGGATCACACTGGCCAGGATTCGCTCCTGGAGCCGGAAAGTTTGGGCCACATTTCCAGTCATTCCTCCATTTTGGTCCTAGAATAAGAGGAATGAATGATAAAGGCATTAAAAGAAAACTTTGTCTATTAAGGTTTTAAGCGCGACAAAACTGGATTTTACACTCAATTTTCTTGTCTTTCTTTAATGTAGCAAGTTGAATCAATCTTATCTATAGCATAATGACATCTGTGAGACAAAAACACTATATCTCTGAAGAAAAATGGATCACTTGTTTTGTATCGTAGGCTGCTTTCAGCTATTTATGTGTGGTACCCAAAGATTAAGAAACACGTCACGTAGCTTATTTTATTTTGTGGCTATATGTACATATCTTTTTGGGAGTGACCTGTTCGCGACATTACAACCACTCTCTCATAGGCGTAATGTTGCAAGCCTGGCTGTACTTTATCGTTATTTCCACTGTAAATGCTCGCTAGTGCCTCCACTTAGAACTTTCTCAGCAAGGACACGTTTTGCTACTTCTATTGAAGGAAATCACCCTTTCTTCCTCCATACACCACCTCAGGAGGAAGTTCCACGCTGAAAGCTTTCGTAAAAAAAACATCACTATGGAACAAGCTACATGCTACTGATTGTTTCCCAAATAGGTATATAACGTTAAACTTTCCAAGTCTAAGGCCAACAAACATTTGTCCTCACTGACTAGTCTAGCCCAAAACATTTGAGTGGCTCTCATGAGCCTTGTTTAATGGTGAATATGAAGTAATTATTGTAAATTATTGAAATGCCATTACATGTTAATATCAAATTTCCTAATCTAGTATGTTTTTTGTTTTGTTGTGCCACCCTGAAATTGTATTGGATGCCTTCAAAGGTTTCATTCTCTTGGGAAATACTCACGATAATCCTTACAGCCGCTACAGGTGCAGTGGTTATCAGTACTTCCACAATAACCTTCGGAGGAACAACAGGGGGCGTCTGAATTCGGATCACACTCCCCTGGGTCGGCTGCTGCTGCAGGGAAGTCGGGCCCACATCTGCCGTCAGATCTCCACTCCCTTTCTATGTCGCTAGCTAATAAAGGAAACAAAAAAACATACAACAGTGAGTTGGACCATCTTATGTGCTTTATTACACCAAAAAGCTATCTCTTTAGTTAAGAAAGCTTTTAAAACCTTCGCAAGGGTATTAAACCTCTTACGTTCGCAAGTCACGCCATCGGAGGCCACAGTGCTATCAGGTGGGCACTGGTCGACGCATTCGGTAGTCCCGTCATCATTGGGGAGGACAAAGTTGCTACACACGCACGTCACACCATTGGGAGCTACTTCCATGTCGGCTGGGCATTCTCCCACGCACTGTGCCACTCCATCCTCATTGCGGACGGAGAAGTGCCTACACAGGCGACATTCAGTGTCGAGCTTCGATCCAGGCGACTTTGGAATACATCCTGTATTGTGAGGTAAAGATCGATCAGGTTGATAAGGCCGTTGTTACCTGGGTCCATATTTTTTGGTTTTACATCTAGAAAACACTTTAGTTTTCTAATGTTATTCAGCTCTGTTAAAACTAAGTTTTGAACGTTTTAGCTAATGTATTCATTGTTGTGATAAGCTTTTGTGCTTTACTTTAACGATAATGATACAGACATATGTAAAATTTTATGCTAATTAGTTATAACCTTATCTATTTGTAATTATGGGCAGTATGTTGTGAATACTTGGCATATTTAATGCCCTTCGCTGTGACACGCCAGTCGAAAGTCAATAAATCTGAATCTGAATTTTTGTTGACAGCTGTTCTGCCCCCATGGCTAAAGCTGTGGAGATGATGGTGTTGATGAAACACAAAGCTTACCGTTACATTCTGGGTGGCAGTTTTCCACGCACATGCCGTCCTGCAAGATAGTCCCCCCTGCACATTCCATTTCTCCTGTTGCACCTCCTTCGATGACTCGGGCGTCCATGACTTCAACGTCTGCTTCCCCACTGCCAAAGGAGTAGAAGCGAATTCCCAATGGCGGACTGTCATCCAGGTAGACCATGTAGACCAAACCTTTTTCCTGTCGACAAAAATGTTAGACATGTATGCCACAGTACTAGTGCACGTCTATCCGGTTAATGTAAATTAGGACACTAGAGCAGATGCGAAGTGATGGGAATACCTATGGCTAAATTTATAAGCATATTACTTACGGAATCATCTGACCCAATGCCGTATTTGACGTAGGTTCGTTGTTCCTCCATGTCTTCCTCCATACAAATAAAGTATGGCTGAAACAATGTGGAATCGCCGAGACTTCTCGCGCTTTTCGCTCCCTCGTATTTAACCAGCTTCATACCCTGTAAAGCATTGTTACATTTGAACACAACGTAAACAAGAATTCGTAGATCTCATACCTCCATGAAATATATGAGTTTTTGTAAATGACATGTCCTCATTAACTATGCAAATGACCTCTACATTAACATAATATATGCATACTGGTGTTAACCTTCAAGTAACTTACACATGTCACAAGGTATAAAATTCCCGTCATTCGCCAATAAGGGGTCACAAAATTTTCACATTTATTATGCAAGTTAGGTCATCATTTGCATAATTGGTATCTGTTGATCTTCCGCCTGCCACAGATTAAACAGATTACATGTATAGCAGTACTATTATATAAAACACTGTAATTATAGAATTTCCTCATTAATTATGCCAATTAAGTCCTCATTTGCATAATTTGCATTTAATTATGTACAACTCTCTCTCTCTCTCAGGTACCTACATACCAAAAATGATGAAAATACTTTGTTCCTATTTGGCTTTAAAAGTCTTTACCAGAAACTAACCTGCAGTTCCAGAACAAGCTGCTAGGGGGACCAAACTTACACCACTAATTCCTGACAAGATAAGCTATCTGTCACTAAAAAATCAAGACCATAGCATGTTCAGGACATAATATACAAAAACCGCTGCAGTACCAAGGTCATCCATCAGGAGGCCCATATTTGACCTTGACCTTCGTCTTCCTAAGAATTACCAGCATACCAAATATCATCACAATCCATAAAGGCGTTATGAAGTTATGCTGACTACAAATGTGCGGAAGCACACACACACACACAGACGCGCCAAAAACAATACCTCCATTTTTCATGGAGGTAATTAAACATTACCAAAACGGGTCCTTTGTCACCTAGTTGTCACCTAAAGGCTCTCAAGCTTCGGCATAGAAATGTATTGAACAGGGGCCAACTCGAAACGAAAAAAAACTCTAGACTGTGTGCACCATGGTCCACTTTGTTACCTTGTAGAGTGCGACGCCTTGAAAACTGATCTGAAGATGGTACCAGGTGGTCAAGTCCCTCGGGATGGAGGAGAAGACCACAAAAATGTCTCCCTTTGACGCCGCAACGAAGTACAGGCACCTCCCTCCCTCCTCCGCGGGTTTGATTTGGTACGAGTTGGACCACTTCACAGAGCAGGGAGCCTCAACGATACTCGCCAATGCACCGCTAGGACCAACAATACAGTTTTGGTTGACATCCTTCATGGCATATTGATCGTAGCATTTCCAACAAGGACATGAATACAAATGATGAATGACATGCAGTCGCAAAAAGCACCAGTTCTAAATGACTGACTATACGATAGCTCATGCTTATAGAAGTAATGGAATAAGAGTGAGGGAACAGCGATATTTTTTTAATATTTTATACGGTTGCTTTTCTCTTCTGTTCTGCTTTTAACTCTGCTGAGGTATTTTGTACTTTCTGGCGTCCCACCCTTTCTACATGCATGTTAAATGCATGTAGAAATTGCATTAAAATACCATGATTATACACTACAGACTCCAGGAAGAGTAGTGTGAAATTTACACTAATGGAGACCCTAAACAAAACAAACAAACAAACAAACAAACAAACAAACCCATACCTATTGCTCTGTGAGTGCTCCAGAGGACTGATGTACTCCGCTCTGCCAACAACCGAGTTTACGTAGTTGCGGCCTAAATTTCCCAGCAACTGAATACGAATATGCACAAATTCGTAGTTATTATTCCTAGTTAATCGCAGTTTTATTAGACCTTCTGAACGTATCAAAACAAGAAATACAATTCATTTGTATGCATTGAAATATTATCTCAACTTCTATGCACGTTTAAAATTGCCAAATTACATATCAATGCAGCAAAGGGATCGTACGTTAACTGTTACAGTTGGAAACACAAGGGAAAACAACTCTTTACATTGATATAACTATAAAATGAAGTGACAAAAGTTGGATAGCTACATTATTGGTTATGATTTTTAATTACATAATGCAAACTGTTGATTTTTAAGATAAAACGAAGCGTTTATGCCCCGCATTCCAATGCAGGAGCAGGCAAGCTTGACATACCTACCAAAACACTTGAATGCAGTTCATACAGTCAATTTTGGCATGGCTTTGTACAGGTGTTAATTGAGTTAACCCAATCAAATCCAAACAGCCAATCAGCTACATGCCTATTGGTTGCTTGCTCTGCATGCCGTTCTGATGACTCATGCCCAAATTCGGTAACACACTTCTAACAAATTTTCTATAACACAGCCAAAAAGCTCAAATTAAAGCCTGTATCACTGAAACGCCTGGTGGTATTTGGCCACTGTACCTTAATGCCCAATTTCATGTTATTTGGCCCAAAAATGAAGCTGTTGAATCAATTTAAAGAAATGGCAGGAGAATCATGATGATGAGGAGAAGAAGAAACATGAGGAAAAACAATATGTCTTCACCACATAGTGGTGAAGCCATAAAAATCTAAACGTACGAATAGTAATATACAAATAGCCAGTACCGTAGAGGAAGCTGTCTGATCTTCACGTGTTACAGAAAACTTGCCGGTATCTTCATTGTACGTCATCACAAAACCAAAGCAGGAGACCTGAGTAGGTAAAAAAAATTCAGAACCGGTACAATGATGGCATAATAACAATAGCACTGATAAAGAGCAATTAAAATCTAAGACAGAAAGACGTACCTTCTTGTTATCAGTGTCGCCACTCCCTCCGTTTTTATGACTGTTGTACACGTGAAGAGATGTCCCAGGTTCATGGCAGTTCCACCTTGTTGTGAGACAGAACAATTGCAGATAAAGCATTTGTCAGAAAATTATACCTTCCATAGGCACGTTGTAAAACAATGTTTTCAGACGTGTTTAAAGTTAAAAGTTTTGATACAACACAAAAGCTTTTGACCAGTCGCTCTGTCCTTCCTCAGTAGACTGCGTAGACTGCCCCAGTGAGATTTGTCACGTGGCTTCTCTGAAGTGTGACACTGGGTTATGGTAATATAGTACTAGCTATATAGTATTCCCAGACGTACTAGCTATATAGTATTCCCAGACGGTAGTATCTTCAAGTTGTTGAGATCATGTGAATGATCAAAATTAGAATTTGACTAATAGTATGCTAAATGTTTGTAATACCGTGTAAATATGTTTAGTATGTAACTCTACTGAACGTTTTTAAAAATGAATGTGAATCTGTGAACGCAATTCAGCTTTCTGTTACAATGTTCGTGATTTTAGGAATAAACCATTTTTGATTGATTGATTTTAATGGTTCAAGACATTACCTGTTCTCTGCATAAACCACGTAGGCTTCAGTGTCGCTCTTAATGTCACGGTTAATGTCCTCGGGAAGATCAAAGATGATCTGCAATTTGGACAGGGTAACACGTTATAGATATCGCAATCTTATGACGTCCAAACTGTACGTTATGTGTCCTGCTCTGTTTGTAAATAGTTCTTCATATACCTCTCAATTATGTTAATAATATTTTACAATTGGATTTACTCATAAAAATAGA
>NW_017804254.1:1857413-1863329 GCF_001625305.1 Branchiostoma belcheri | reverse complement strand
CTCTCTCTCTCTCTCTCTCTCTCTCTATATATATATATATATATATATATATATATATATATATATGCTAATCAATGTGGAGCATGCAGTGCTGAGTGATTGAGTGAGTGAGTGAGTGAGTGAGTGAGTGAGAATGTGTTTCATGACTTCAACTCTTAGCCATCACTAACGTAATGCTAAAGTGTCTTGTCTTATACGTATTTAAGATACCGTTTTTCCTTGACTATTGTTGTGTTTCCTTCAGTGTTGTCCACAACTTTCGAGACTTCGTAGAACTTTCTTCCTGTTCCTTCCTCGGTCAACAAACTACAAAAGGATTGGATCAACAGAAAAATGACTATCATATGATAAAAGCAAGTACTAGGTTTGATAAAACAAAAACTACCTGTAGGGATTTGGATATAAATCTATGGTGCATGTACAGTACTTCTGCCCTGGAATCACGCTGTTAAGAAGTGTAAATAAGTGATCTATTCCTAATATGATTCCTTTTGTCTTAAATTTGATGATGAAAATGTCGGTATATCTACTCACTTCTCACTAAAGCAGCCATCTGCAGCATCTGAGATGTCAAAAGGGAAGAGAAGTTTGTAGTTCAGGTTCAGCAGTTCTGACATGGTGCCCATGAACATCTGGATAGATTTGGGGTAGGTGGGGACGGACTTCAGCCACTCTTTGAAGGTTCCCTTGAAGTTAGTTGTGTAGAAGTCTGCTACCATGGACGCAACTTGTTGCTCACCTCCTTCAACCATCAAATGGGTGCTGGACTCCTTGGAAGACGAGCTGTAAAATTACTGTCTGTCAGGTTTCAAAGATATAAGATTTCAAAAGTACAAAAATTATATGATGTTCTATTTGCAAAATAAGTTTACACAGAAAGCATTGAGCTAGACCTTCTATACTGTTCTTGCAAAGTTCGTTGGGAAACTCCTCACTACTTTTCATAGTGCACTTCATATACATTTTGTCAAGGGCGATAAAAATGTCTCACGAGCTCGCGCTGGATTCCTTTCTACCGTAGTGACCACCCGCAGCAAACATGCCGTTGTAAGACGCCTGGGCCGCAACAGCAAAGGACTCGAGACTTTCACTCTTTGATGCTTCTTGGGTCTTGAACAGCCTGAGTGAACCGCCGAACTTGGCTGATTTGATGAAATGAGTTCCATAGCGGATAATGAAATCCTCTGCAATTGATGAAAAAAAATCAAATAGATACATAAACCCATTTAACGACAACACAGAACTGTAATGACACTTTAACTTGAAGCGAATTTGGGATCCCGAACGCTAACCGAACGCCCCCCCCCCCAACCATGGTCAGGAGTAGGTTGGTGGAAAGTCGGCTGGGTCGGCTGGTGTTTGGCGAATTTGGCTACTATTCCGCTGCACCAGCCGAATGTTTCAAAATGTTAAAATAATTTCGAGAGTTGGTCAGGAGGTTCAGCCATGATTGGCTGCTGTTCGGCTGTAAGTCAGTAGAACACCAGTCAACCATTCGGGAGTAAGTCAGCAGTGTCCGGGGGAACAAATTTGACTCACATTTAACTTCAATTCATTTTGATTCGAGTAGAAAGGTATGCGTGGCCTAATTCTGATGTGTTCCCGAACGTCAGCTGAACATGATCGGCTGGTGTTCGATAAAAAATTTGGGGAAAGTGAATGTGTGACAGGGGCTTTTAAATTGACGTGAAGTACTTACGTAGTTTCGCTTTTCCCTGGATGAAATTCTTGGGAAGGGACAGGAAATCCCGCAGAAAAGCAAGGTTCAGAGTATCAGGCGAAATTTTGTCAAGGAAGATTTCGTACCTAAAGGTAGAAAGGTATACATTGATTATTACCCCTTATAATCAAGTATTGATGACATTAATAGTTGTTGTTGAACCAAATCGTGAATATCTCTTAGCCACTTTTTTCAAGTACTGCCAACAAAGAACAAACTACTGCCCTGTTTACGTCGGTGAGGGTTAGACATCCTGGTGATAAGATATGCCAAAAACAGTTACTCAAGCAACTGGATATGATTTTGCACTCTTTATTCTCACTCAAAGACATCCATATATATATATATATATATATATATTTGTCTTACCATTTATATTTATATATATATGGTGACCAGCCCCTCCAACTATGTCTTGCGACTTGCAACATAATGTACCCAAACAACACAATGTGTCTACCTGATAATATCACACTCTATGAGGGACATGAATGACTGTTTCTGGGATGAGGAGGACCCGCCCCATGCTGCTTCCACGGAAGCCTAAAACACAAACCAAATCATTTATTGTATGGTAAATTATAATATAATATTGCTAATAATTTAGTAAACAGTCGTGTCCATTCAACAATTTTAGAATACAATACCTTCCTGCAACACCTTTATAACGTTATGTCATTATCATATTACCACGTTACAAATGGTTACACTGTACTTAACACAACCTTGTGAATCATTTATCACGTAAGCCAATGGTTACACTGTACTTAACATTGCATTGTGCTACTGCATGATATGCTTCTATAAATAATGTAGAATTAAGGATAGGATTATTGCACCTGGAAGCCCCATCCAGAAAAAGAGACGCCGGCCTTCTGCTGAAGAGAATTACGATAAGCCTCTCTCGACTCGAAAACATAGGAGGTGACCTCTGTATCATAGATGCCGTGAACGCTCATGGTGTCTGGCACGTCCTCACCGTGATATCTATGGTCAAGTACACGAGGTTTCGTTAATGGTCAGGAGTAACAAGTACTTTGCACTTTCAAAGAAATGAATTTACACTTATTAGAGGTAGATATAGTTTACGTTAATGACTAACTTCAAAGAAGGCATTATTATTCATATGCTTGTGTAATGAATCTTACTACTCTGGATTATATTTCATATATTCCTTAAACACAGGACACATCGGGTCAAACCCTGTCAATCAAGTGAATCCCAATCTCCGCTCACTTACTTTGGAACCCAAACATAAAAATCTAGCATAAACCAGCGACACCAAAACATTACTTCGGTCCTGAAAGTACTAATTTAGATATAATTGATTTTACTAAAATTATCCATAAACTGCAACACTATACAACAAATGCAATATCGGTTCCTTTCCACTACTGATCACCCGGCTTTGGACTCCTTCACAGCTAAATATAATATGAACAGCCTGCAGTTTAATTCCGGACTTCCAGTTTAATCCCGGACTAATTCCATATCTCAACAACCGAACATCTAGATGGGCTAATATTGTAAACTATAGTAAAAACAATGTAAGAAATATGTAGATGTATCCGCCATCGAAATCCCCTTGGGAATTAACCCAATTCCTATGGCTCCAGTTCCCAGAATTCTGGCTGCACTTCCAGAATTCTGGAGAATTCTGAAGAATCCAACAAGGGGTCCTCGGTGGCTGCTAATACCTCTTACATCATTTTACCCATAGTTTACAAGATTAGCCCATCAGTTGTAAGGTTGCAGGGATATCGAAATTAGTCTGGAATTAAACTGGAAGTCCAGAAGTAAACTGGAGGCTGTTCACGTTTCTTACAGAAAACACATACGTTATCGTTTACTTAGCAATTCGAATATAAAACGTCAAGCTCACTTCCTCATATCTCTACAGTACCGCTGCACGACAGATTTCCTCCTGGACGCGCTGCTGTATTCCCCGCGACCATCGAAGCCGGACCCGATTAAGGTACACCCCTCCATCATTTTCTACAAAGCAATCACGTCTAATCATGTCTAATGCCATTTTTTCAACCCTGGAAGATTAGCCTTTTGGCTAAAGGGTATCGAAATAAAGAGAATAAAGAGAATTTATGGAATGTGGGATTCATTAATTATGATACATGCAGGAATAAGTCTGGTAATGGTTGCCCTAGGCGATAATCGGCGACAGTAGAGATTTCATGTATAAATTTTAGTGTAATGTATAAGTTTTAGTGAATCCCACTTGTTGTGAAGTGAGCCCTGCAAATATAAGCCCTGGTGGAATATGGGGAAAATGAGAATTAGCGTCCAATCTTAGATCATCCTCACGGTAATTACATGTCACTCGCGTTTTCAAGATAATAATTGTAGACAATATAACCTCCAGAGCTACTACTCACTGGACATGGGGGTATGGGGTTTGTCCGTTTGTAGCACGGATCTCCTTTAACATATCCTGTCCCGAAACAACCGTTCATCAAGACGCCTCCCAGTCCCATGGGGTAAGAGAACGCTTTTGACTGGGTCATATCGTCGGCTTCGTTGGCCTTTCTGAAATTACAGAATACAGTAACATGTTATTAATTAACGATAAGGCTACAGGAAGTAAATTTTATGGATGACATCCTCCACAGACTAAAAAAAAACAAGCTTCCTACATTTTGAAATTTTGAGATCATAAACATTGTAACAACAATTGAGGTGAAAAAAACATGGTATTATAAACATCACGTCTTTTATTCCTGTATTCAATAGTATTACCTGTCCTTTTAAATGTGTACATTAACAGGAACAATAATCGTAAAAGTTAGAGCTTGTCGTACCATCCTGAGCAGTTCCTACACTGTTGAATATTCATATGCAATGGAATACTTTAGACTGTCTACCCTTGCCATCAACGGCGAGCCTCAAGTCACTGTGACTGAGGCTATTTTCAACTTTGAAAAATAGGCATTTAGGGCATTTTGAGACAGAACAGATAGGCGTTTATAACATTATAACTTTCTGCATGTTTCTTTCGAATCTTCATACTTTATGTTGTTACCTTGTAATCAGTCTACCTTAAGATATGAGTTTTAATATGTAATTGATTTTTGTATCATTAAGAGATTTCAATGTCTTGTATATAAAAATTAAGAATTACTGATGAGGACAAGGGACAAACTGTAAATAGCTACAAGCTGTGTATAAACGAGCACAATATAATATAGAACGAATTGTAAATACTTACGCAATTCAGACGTTAGCCTGCAAAGTGGTATCGAAATAAAGTTTTAAGTACATACATTTGCTTTCCGTCACTGATGATGGAGAGGGATTTAAAAGATAGTTGGTCTCATTTTAAATATCGTTATGTTTCTATAAATGAATAAAATGGTGAACTTACTTAGCGCCATTCTCAATGTCCACCTTCATAGCCATTCCAGGTGGAGCGAACAGGTCGTCCGAGACCATTCCCTTCTCTTGAGAAAAATCGATCTCAGCCTGCAAAAGTAGATAGAGGAAAACAGGACAAAATTTACAGCTCATGGGTGGTAAATGTGCAGATGTTGGCATTTTGGCGCAACAAATCCGTAGTGTGCTTTTTGACACATTTGAATAGATTAGCCTAAAGAGGCTCGGCGGGCGTCATTCCACCCTACAGGGAGCGAAGTCGTGAAAAGTGCCTTTCCCAAGGGCACAGCATCGGGGCATAGAACCCAGAACCTATTGGTCCTGAATCCAACCCTAACCATTGCACCAGAAACGCCACTAGAAAACAGGAAAGAGAAATAGAAACAAAGACAAAATGAATTTCACAAGAAGCTCATAAACCTAGCTTTGCACTCACAAGCGAGTACTGGGTAGCTTGCAAAACAAAAAAAAAACACTGTGGATGCATTAAGTGAAGAAGTTTTCTTCTTTTTGACTCATCAGTTGAAGTTACGTCTTTTTTCTAAACCATGTCAGAGGACCAGACTCCATGAACACTTAGTCTATACATGGTGTGTGCAACAGGCACAGAAACGCTTCACTAATCTTAATCATCTTTTTTTCATTTGTCAATCTCTACAAATTGCTGAGCAAAAGCATGGGCAAACACGTTGATCAATTGAGGGGACTCTTTCTGACAATACCTTCAGCTCGCCTGCAGGTTTCATTTGTGCTCTCTTTTCCTGGTCTTCTTCTCTCTTTCCTTGGCCACCTGAAACTGAGACAACATGGGG
>NW_017804254.1:1855000-1857393 GCF_001625305.1 Branchiostoma belcheri | reverse complement strand
AACTAAGTTCTGCATGGCACTTGCAATCAACACCATGTAACCCAACACCAGTTACCATGATGACAGACGTCTGATCCTGATCACTGACCTTATTTGATTGGAGAAGAAGAGGAACAAGAGGAGGAAGAAGCAGAGCAAAAGCTATATGTTTTCCGTCTGCGAAGGTAAACATAAAAACTATAGAAACTAGACGTTGGCCTTTAAATGCAGTGCTGCAAGGAGGGCTAGCTTCCGTTTAAAGGTGTTGACCATGCAGCTATTAAAGTGGAAATCACAGTAACTATAAATGTTTGGAAAACTAATTTAAGACAACATTGCAATAGAAATATTGATACTCTGACAAGGATATTAAGAGCGCAACTCTTGGATCATCCTGCCATTTCCCCATTATCATTAATTCCGTTCTTACATCGCAAGCTACCGTCTAGATTGCATATCATTTTGAGGTTGCTTATTAATGTTTTTCGTGTACAATGTATTTGCCTGTTGTAGACAGATAAGAAAAAATCAAATCACATCAAATAGCCGAACCTGTGTTCCATTGCTTACTATAACCGAAAGCTATGTCAAGGGATAACGACGGGAGCATTACCTAAGGACCTTTTGATGACACGATGTCCCTTTGAAGTCTCATCCTTCCTAGGTCCTGTCACGGCAAGGTACACGCAGACAGCCAGAATAAGCACCAAGGGCAGAGCTACCCCCACTGCCTTCTTCATGTTGTAAATCTGATGTAAAAAAATATAAATAAACGCAACAAAAACATAACCTCCTTGGTAAAAATTTACAGTATTCTCAATATATAAATGAAGCAACGTGGGCATATGTCCCAGTCATCCCCATGCTAAATTCTATGTCATTTTTATACATGTTATACAGTTGGCCAAATGGCTGGAGAATAAAAAAAGGTACAAGAAGAACAGGACATGTTAGGAAAAGCAATATATTTCACTCGCATACCTGTGGTGTGGAGTGAAATATAAACAATAGTCAATACAACTACCTCCTGTATCTGTGACATAGAATGAGATTTGATGTTCCCTCCTATATTTGTGCACGTAGTTTAGAGCGATATTTGAAAACTACACATTTCACAGAAATTCCTATGGAGCATAATGACATACAACAAACATTTGCCTTTACCAATAAGACATCAGTTTAAGGTAAAATGTGTGAAAGAAGTTTTCCACAAACTGAAAACGTTGTATACTTCTGTGTCAGAGGGCCGGCATGGCGACAACGTCGCATGTGTAACAGCATTTGCAATTGAGGATCCGATATTTACCTTCGCCAAGAATTGGAGAAGGTTATGTTTTCGTGGCCGTGTGTGTGTGTGTGTGTCTGTCAACAGCATAACTCGAGAAAGCTTATATGGATTATCTTGATATTTGGTAGGTGGGTAGGTCTTGATGAGAGCTCGAACTGATTAGATTTTGGGCCCCCTGGCGGCTTGTCATGGTACTGCAGCTGAACTTCCGGTTTTGATATCTCATGATCTAGACATACTAGGGTGACGAAATTTGGATGGCAGGTAGCTTTTGTGCTGGGAAAGAAGTGACGTGAGTTTGGGCCCCCTAGCAGCTTGCTCTGGAACTGCAGGGGGGTTTAAAGGACAAATGTTTAAAGAAGGATAACTCAAGAACCGATTGATGGATCATCATGATTTTTGGTATGTAGGTAGCTTGAGTAATGCTTGACATAATGATATTACAATTATGCAAATATGGATGTAATTTGCATAATTAATGAGGAAATTCTATTAATCAGCTGCATTCCATGATAGGAAGTTCAAGCTTGCGACATATGTTATTAACAACGAGAGAAACACAGGCAGATATCGATTATGCAAATGAAGACTTAATTTGCATAATTAATGAGAAAATGTTATAATTGCATAGTGGTAACTGCCTGGAATTTTATACTTGGGGTGTTTGAAGTTTAATGAAGGTGAACATAATTTAACATAACTTATTCAAATAAGGACCTCATTTGCATAATATATGAGGAAATGCTATAATGACATTCTTTGTTAAAATAAGACTGTTGGTGGAGATTATGATCAACAGATATAATTCATGCAATTGCGGATCCTATTTGCATAATCAGGGGGATTAATACATTGTATATAAGTTCTTATTCATAAAAGCTAACATCATTTGGCGAAGGTATGAGATCGTGGAACTCTAGTTGTATATGTGTTTTGGGGCGTAAGATTATTTTGTATTTCGTGTCTCGGACACCCCTTAGAGTGTGAAAATGGTCGCCGGGCTGGCTGCCAACTTTCGGGTGGGCCAATGGGTCAGGGGTCAACGCCCTCTTCCGCAATCTTGGATGTTTTCGGCGTACTCTAGTATATTACGACTTCTTAACTTACAAATACCGTGGTATACTGT
>NW_017804254.1:1854116-1854980 GCF_001625305.1 Branchiostoma belcheri | reverse complement strand
GTCAAGGGATAACGACGGGAGCATTACCTAAGGACCTTTTGATGACACGATGTCCCTTTGAAGTCTCATCCTTCCTAGGTCCTGTCACGGCAAGGTACACGCAGACAGCCAGAATAAGCACCAAGGGCAGAGCTACCCCCACTGCCTTCTTCATGTTGTAAATCTGATGTAAAAAAATATAAATAAACGCAACGAAAACATAACCTCCTTGGTAAAAATTTACAGTATTCTCAATATATAAATGAAGCAACGTGGGCATATGTCCCAGTCATCCCCATGCTAAATTCTATGTCATTTTTATACATGTTATACAGTTGGCCAAATGGCTGGAGAATAAAAAAAGGTACAAGAAGAACAGGACATGTTAGGAAAAGCAATATATTTCACTCGCATACCTGTGGTGTGGAGTGAAATATAAACAATAGTCAATACAACTACCTCCTGTATCTGTGACATAGAATGAGATTTGATGTTCCCTCCTATATTTGTGCACGTAATTTAGAGCGATATATGAAAACTACAGAAATTCCTATGGTGCATAATGGCATACAACAAACATTTGCCTTTACCAATAAGCCATCGGTTTAAGGTAAAATGCGTGAAAGAAGTTTTCCACAAACTGAAAAAGTTGTGTACTTCTATGTTAAAGGGCCGGCATGGCGACAACGTCGCATGTGTAACTGCATTTGCAGTTGAGGATCCAATATTTTGCCATAGAATCAAAACTACATGTTGTGGAAGGTATGGAAACGAAGCCCCTCATGAAAGCGAGGCTCGTTGCAGATATTTCGCAAGGGATGATGGGAATTTGTTGGTGGATGGTGGAAATTTGTTGATCTATAAGGGTTTTTAGTACGAAAATTT
>NW_017804254.1:1825535-1854096 GCF_001625305.1 Branchiostoma belcheri | reverse complement strand
ATTGATGGATCATCATGATTTTTGGTATGTAGGTAGCTTGAGTAATGCTTGACATAATGATATTACAATTATGCAAATATGGATGTAATTTGCATAATTAATGAGGAAATTCTATTAATCAGCTGCATTCCATGATAGGAAGTTCAAGCTTGCGACATATGTTATTAACAACGAGAGAAACACAGGCAGATATCGATTATGCAAATGAAGACTTAATTTGCATAATTAATGAGAAAATGTTATAATTGCATAGTGGTAACTGCCTGGAATTTTATACTTGGGGTGTTTGAAGTTTAGTGAAGGTGAACATAATTTAACATAACTTATTCAAATAAGGACCTCATTTGCATAATATATGAGGAAATGCTATAATGGCATTCTTTGTTAAAATAAGACTGTTGGAGATTATGATCAACAGATGTAATTCATGCAATTGCGGATCCTATTTGCATAATCAGGGGGATTAATACATTGTATATAAGTTCTTATTCATAAAAGCTAACATCATTTGGCGAAGGTATGAGATCGTGGAACTCTAGTTTGCCATGGTATCAAAACTACATGTTGTGGAAGGTATGGAAACGAAGCCCCTCATGAAAGCGAGGCTCGTTGCAGATATTTCGCAAGGGATGATGGGAATTTGTTGGTGGATGGTGGATGGTGGAAATTTGTTGATCTATAAGGGTTTTTAGTACGAAAATTTTTCGTACTAAAAACCCTTATAGATCAACAAATTTCCACACCCGGAGGTAAATTATATACATGTTTCGTAGATTTTAGGAAGGCCTTTGATTCCGTCTGGAGAAATGGGTTGTTTTACAAATTACTATCAACAGGTGTTGGGGGGAACTTCTTCAAAACCATACAGTCAATGTACTGAAATGTAGAATATTGTGTCAAAATGTCAAATGGTCTCTCGCCCTACTTTCAATCAACCTGTGGTGTACGTCAAGGTTGTAGTTTAAGTCCTCTGTTGTTTAACTTATATATAAATGACTTTCCAGGTCTACTAAACTCGCCTTCATGCGACCCCATCTTTCTAAATGACACCGCTATTAGCAGTTTATTATGGGCGGATGATCTTGTACTTGTATCCAAATCTGAAGCTGGACTCAAAGAATGCCTGCGAATACTCGACCAATTCTGTTCCTTGTGGAAGTAATCAATAAACAAAGACAAAACCAAAGTTATGATATTTTCAAAACACGGGCGGATGAACAAAAACCAACACCAACCATATAAAACACAGGGCCAAAACATAGAAATTACTAACCACTATACATATCTAGGAGTAGATGTAACCCCGTCAGGTTCATTTGATAGAGCTATAAAACAACTAAGATTGAAAGCTTTAATGGCTTCATTCAAACTAAAATCACTCTTATCATCAAACTCCAACTCTTCCATCCCACTTGCCCTCGACCTGTTTAACACTTTAGTAAAACCAATTTTGTTGTACTGTAGTGAAGTCTTAGGAACAAATTCACAATGCAGAGACCTGATCCTGAAAGGAATAGAAGAATGTCCCAACGAAAATATCAGAGAAAAAGTAACTAACATTCTTGGTCCAATTTTGGCACCAGATGTCGACATCCTTAGAACTTCCCGCATAGGGAAGAAACTTGACCTTTATCTCCTCGCCCCGTTCTCGTTCGTTTTAAAAGATAAAGTGACAAACTTAATTTGATATACCACTCAGAAATATTAGAAAACATAACATTAGAACAACCAACCATATGCTATGAAATTCCTGACCTAGAGTACGTTCTGTTAAATTTCTATAAAATTCTTCTCCATGTTCCAAAGAGCTCTGTCAATTCCGCTGTAAGGGGGGAGCTAGTAACCTTACCACTGTACATTGATGCTCAGGCACAAATGATCAAATACTGGCTTAGGCTAACCAATTTATCTAATGACAGAATTGTAAAGAAGGCATATGATGCTGCTGTCGAACTAGACCATGACTGGACAGTCCACATACAGGACTTACTGTGCAGACAATTAGGCTTCCAAAATGTCTGGCTAAACCCAAGGGTTAATGCCAACCAGTTTGGAAGCATATTCAAGCAACGTTTACAAGATACATTTCTAGTTGGCTGGTGGCAGGAAATAAGAAAATTCAATAAACTTCATACTTATTCTAAAATTAAAAAACATTTCGGCTTGGAAAAGTATCTATCATCAATTCAAAACGAATCTTTTACGACAAGCATAACTAAAATGAGGATAAGTTCACATGACCTGAAAATCGAAAAGGGCCGTCATTATAACACACCAACCGATCAGAGATTGTGTCCGACATGCAAGGAGGGTATTGAAGACGAATTCCACTTTATGATGTCATGTCCAACATATGAAGAAAACAGACAAAAGTTGATGCAATCCATAGCTTCCAAAACTAATGTTACGCTACCTCACTCAAAATCAGATATCTTTAATATTCTCCTTTCATGTCCTCCTCAGATATCAGTGTACGTTGGAAAATTCATATTTGAATCACTAAAAAAGCGACACCAGATTGTAAATAGCTGATATATCCCCTAAATTACAGAATGTAATAATACTCTTCCTAAGAAAACACAATAGATTAGCTTTAGTATCATTATGGACTAGCTCGTTAGAATTATATTTTAGTATTTAGTTTGTGTATGTACCATTGTTGTTTCTTGGCCATACATTGTACCAGCTACAGTTGTTGAGCTTTCGCAAGGGATGATGGGTATCCCGGCCGTTAATCGGGAGCCAATCACTACAACCTCCGCAGGGGAAGACGCTACCAGTCAATGAGAAGCAAAAGCAAAAGACATTCAATGTCATTCATACCAAGAGCTTTCGCATCGACTCTACGCCTCAAATATTTAACACTTGAACTGTTTAGGCTATGATTGTATAGAACTTTCTCGTAATTTTACGGACTGCCTACCTAATGTACTAAGACTTCCCCCAGACAAATAATCTACATGTTATTATACGTCGACTAAGTTGTATAACTACAGATTTTAAATACTACTTTTAGTGGGATTTTAGATTTGTTGCACACTACTACAATTAGAATGATTTTAGAATTGTATTTGATTCAAAAGTCCAGTCTAAGTTTATGATTCTATTGTAAATGAGCGTGCAATTCAGCCGTCAGGCTGCAATATGCTTTTGTGCAATAAAACCAATTTACAGCCTTTTAGAACTCGCGGTAAATATCGCTCCAGTTCGATATCCTACCTCTAGCGTGTTTCTGTAGGGTGAATACTACATGTGGTTTCAATGTATTTTGACCGCCTTTTTCCTAATACACATGCATTTAAGACATAAATTCTACTACTCTACTTGTGCCGGTTTTCATATGTACCTCATGAAATCAGTCTACACAAAATAAAAGCAAGCTACATGATTTTGTCCTCAAAAAATCTCATTTAAGACGGAGGAGAATAACGTCAATCGCACAAAAGGTTTTTGATACTTTTAACCGCGTGGTATCGACAAAACAAGAAAAATCTGTCTGCCTGTATTTGTAAGATTATTGATTTCACTGTTTTAATTGAATAATAAGTATTTACTTAGGACGGCACTGTTCACCCTACACCAATCTCTATTCTGCATTGCCGGAAAGTCTTGCTCGTATCGTTCTTAATAGACTGATTAGCAACGTCTCCGAGAGTAACCTTCCCGAGGCACAGTGCGTGTTTCGCCCAGGCCGCATCACCACAGACATGGTGTTTGCTCAGTGTCAAGTACAAGAAAAGTGCATTGAACAGCGAAGGACCTCTACGCTGTGTTTGTCGACCTGACGAAAGCTTTTGATAGCATCAACAGAGAGGCACTGCGGACTATCCTCACCAAACTGCAAAAGTTCACCACACTAGTGAAGTTGTTCCACGACAACATGACAGCACAGGTTTTGATTGGTGGGGACTTCTCAACGGGGTTCGCCTATAAATACTGTGTTGTGCGGCCTTGAACAGCAAAAGGACCTCTACGCTGTGTTTGTCGATCTGACGAAAGCTTTTGATAGCATCAACAGAGAAGCACTGCGGACTATCCTCACCAAACTGCAAAAGTTCACCACACTAGTGAAGTTGTTCCACGACAACATGACAGCACAGGTTTTGATTGGTGGGGACTTCTCCAAACCCCTCAACATTACCACAGGTGTAAAGCAAGGGTGCGTGCTCGCACCAGTGTTGTTCAACTTGTTCTTCACACGAGTCCTTCTGCACGCTGTGAAAGACCTTGACCTTGGGATATACATCAAATACCGCTTAGGCGGATCAGTCTTCGACCTACGCCGTCTACAAGTTCGAACAAAGACTGTGGAAAGACTCATACTAGAAGCCTTGTTTGCAGACGACTGTGCTCTCTTGGCACACATGGAAAACCACCTGCAACTTATCACCTACTGCTTTTCTGAAGCTTCAAAACTCTTTGACTTGACAATCAGCCTTGGAAAGACCTTGGTGTTAGGGCAACCAACAACAAACACGACTCTACCTGCGCCTAGTATCACAATTGACTCTGTCGTACTGCAAAATATGGAACACTTCAATTATTTGGTAAGCACAGTCTCAGCAGACGGTTCGCTGGACAAAGAAATCACATGCAGAATTCGGAAAGCCAGTCAGGCATTGGGCAGGTTGAGGGTCATGGTACTTCAGCACAGAGGAGTAGACTGTCTACAAAGATCATGATCTACAAGACCGTAGTGATCTCTACACTTCTTTATAGATGTGAAACGTGGACATTGTATTATCTGCATAAAGCAGCTCGACAAGTTCCACATGAGGTCACTGAGCACCATCATGAACATCCGTTGGCAACACAAAATTACCAACCATGGAACTAGATAGAGCCCATCCAATCATCAAGCATTGAGGCGTTGCTACTGAAGACACAACTAGGCTGGTCTGGCTGCTGAGCAAATGCTGGCCTTTCTAGGGGAAATTTGGAATGGGGAGGAAGAATGGGTGAAATGTGCTGTATTTGCTCTTGAGCAAATGTCGGCCTTTCTAGATCTAGTATTTGATATGACGATAGCCCGGCATACATGTACTTCAGGAATGAACAGTGATATTGTGTTGCATGTGGGCTACCCTGAAGGCAAACTCCAAGGATCGGTAGCTGTTCCCGGTCGCCAGGAAGCGTAGGGTAATGGCGAGTTTTTTTTATAGGCCTGCTGACAAGGGCTGTTTAGCACTGCACGCATAGAATTAAACAGAAGTGTTACATACAGACTGGACTGTAATATCTAAATTTTCTGTTATCATAAATCATTATGGATACATTGAAATGTGTCAAGAAGTACAGGGCATTCACAAAAAAGCACGTGCTCTGGACTTTTCTCGATGGATGGGCCTACACGTTGTAGGAGGTCGTGAAACATCAGTGGTTCCATTCGCAGGAAGGACTTAAAGTCGCAATGATGTTCGCGACAAAGCTCCGAGCGTCTTGATCCGTGCAGAATGCGGTAGGGTGCCGACGGCTCTTGCATTCCGGCCGGGCAACTACAGGGTCCCTGGCGGGGTCGACCAGGGGTGATGCTGGTGGGTCCCAGGCTGGTACGCCCCTGGCTGGTATGGTGGGTTCGTCCCTGATTGATGTGCAGACCCGTGTATGGTCACTACGACTCACTGATGATGGAGCTATGTTTAGAACATCACAACACCCTCTATAACCACCTTCTGAACAATTAAAGCACAGATCAGCACACGTGACGTCATAATCTTGGACAGGTGCCTGTGCGGCCGCCTGGCGGGACCCGGCGGCTATGTTACGGCTTGGCCCGGTGAGGTTACGGCTTCGTGACGGTGTTCCCGCCGGGGCCCGGGTTGATTTTAAGTTTGAGTTAAAATGAATTCGGCGACCGCACGGGCCAAAAATAGGCCGGCAGCCGTCGGGAAGCCCGCCAGTCCCGTACGGTAGTGCCAAAAACACGCCGCAAATGCACCGAGCGGGCCCCTTTTTTTAATTGTGACCTAGGCTAAAGACCTTTAAAGGAGGGGGCGAGGGGTCTACCTCGAGCGATTCCCCCCGGGGACCAGGCCCGAAGGAGGGCCCTGGCTATTCAGCCCCACGTGTCGCCGGTGGTTGAACAGGAACGGACGGCATACGCGGGAGGGCGGAGCCATTTCTGTAAGGCGGAGGCGTGGTCAGACAATGGCCAATGACAGCCAATGACGTGTCTGAGCCACGTGCTCTCACCACGTGACCCCGGACGACCCCAGACCAGCACGTCGGCAGAACGTACTGCGCCCGCGCAGAACCCTGCATTCAGTTCACAATTTTGGGTGGATTTTTGGTCAACGTTGCATCAGAATTTTGCCTGTTGTAAAGGATTACTTTTACTACACAACATTTGGAAACTACAGACGGGATGTTAACCTTATATGCGCGAATACGACCTTATATGAGACGTTCTGCCGAAGTGCTATGTATATTAAAGACATTACGGGTTTCGCGCAGGTGCAGTACGTTCTGCCGACGTGCTCCCCAGACCGTCTAACGCATTGGCCTGTTACACCAGAAGCCTTCTCCCCGCGGCAAAATTCCTTCGGCGGCAAAATCGTCCCTCCACGGAATAACTCAAGCCGCCGCCCAACAAGTCTGCAAAGGAGGCCTTATAGGCCTTACAGACTGATAGAATATGTTCATTTTGTTACAGAATAATACAAGGCACTGTGTTTATCACACTTCATGTAGTTTTAAATTATCTAAGACCAGTCTGAAATGTAAGATACACTTTATAGAGCAGAAATTACACAGATTATTCATGTAACACTTGTCTCGGCGAAAAACAAAGATATGGCGACCTAAAACAGCTAAACAACACCACGAGAAGGTTCCTATCTCAAGACACAGAAGGCTCCTGTCTCAAGACACAAAACTCCGCCCCCAAAGCACGGAACGCGGGACAAGGCCCTTTATGTGTCCGGAACTGTGCGCGACCAGGCACGATTCAGGGCAGTCACCGCACAAAGGCATGGGTTGGAAGAAGGCACGGTTCAGGACACCGGTTCGGAACACTGTATGTCAGCAACACAGTCAGGTCAACCTGAAGTGACTGTTAATCGTCCATAGGGCAACTTTTGTTCAGATCTCGTCGTGATTAATGTCCGTTTTGTCCTTATACCAATATGTATAATTCAATCATTGGGTCTGTGCTTTTGTTGTACTTGTATTGCCATGGCCCATTGGGGGCAAAAAGCAAAATAAAGATTCACAGTGGCCCACCCCAACAAAAACCAAACAGCTATAATTCCCGCAGGTTGTTGACAATGAACAGTGGAGTTATATTTAATTTAAACTGCTTGAAACAGGAAAAAAAACAAATTTCGACGTTACTTACAGGTATTCTAAGCATAACAACATCAAGAAGGTACGCAGTACATTTGCCTTCGCACCATGATGTTCATTGTGTAACATTTCTACTGGCAATTGAAAAACGTACCCGAAGTTCAACACCGCTTCCCCAAAACTACTTAGTAATCGCCGGTTGGGCGAAGAAGGCTGACACAAGAGGCTGCGGAGCTGTAATCCAGAAAATATCTCTACGGTAACCATGGATTTCGCTAGCTCATGAATGACATTTCTGTGCAGAAATACGGCAGACGTCCTCTCGACCATTGTATGGTTTTAGGGAGCAGCCCATGTTTTTCGGTCACTAGTGCTTAGCGCCGTCAATTTGATAGCCATTATGACAGATCTTCAGGTGATTCTCCAATGGGGGGTACCCCAACATCGGACGCTTTTTCACTCGCTCGAACTTTTCACGAGCCGTCGCTACCAAGTGACCCTCTTCTCTCTCTCTTTTCATTTCTATTGGCGAAATTTATTTTTTTTGGCAAAACGATAATTAACTATATAAACTATACTTCGCATGTAAATAACACCTGTATGCACTGACTATGACTATTTGCCTTTTTAATTACCAAAGTCAGTGGCAACAAACACGGCGTACTTTTGCATAATAAGATCAGTAAAAAAATCCGTCCGAGGTTAGGGCACCCCCCGTTAGCGATTTTTATACACGATAACATTCCGTCTAATTCAACCTCTACTTGAATTGCTAGAATTGTCCAGGACTCGGCGGGAGGGTGTTAGCCAGTAAATACTGGTAGTTGCAACACTAGCTAGCTAGTTACCTAACACGCCAAGGTTCCCCAGGCCAGGTGTAAATACATTTTTTGTTCCCAGTGGCAAAAGAAAGCACACCCGCACTCGACCTCTCTTTCACACAGTAGCAAAATAAAACAACAAAAATGCTGGAAAAAATTATAATTTTAGTACTAACTTGCAGATTTAGATCTGTATTCTGGCACAATGCTTAAGCTTGTACCTCGCAGATCGTCGCTTGTGCCGGGGAGGTCGTCGCCTGTGCCGGGGAGGTCGTCGCCTGTGCCGGGGACGTCGGCGCTTGTGCCGGGGAGGTCGTCGCTTGTGCCGGGGAGGTCGTCGCCTGTGCCGCGGTGGTCGGCGTGGTAGAACTGGGTGATACAACTGCGTCTTAGCAGTGCACACCAGGTTTGTAAGTAAATATGACATTACCAAGCATATATATATATATATATATGAATGAACGGGTGATTAAGTATAATTTGACAGCACAATTATTTGCACCGTGGGAAAAAGGTACGGAGCTGACACCCGTGCAGGTCAATGGCCCTGAGTTTGCATTACATAAGAGTGGTTATATAAGAGTTGTCCTTGCTGTTATGGCTCGTTAATTGGGTGGAAGAGACAAGCTATGACGGAGCTGACACCCGTGCAGGTCAATGGCCCTGAGTTTGCATTATATAAGAGTGGTTATATAAGAGTGGTTAATATATAAGAGCTGTCCTTGCTGTTATGGTTCGTTAATTGGGTGGAAGAGACAAGCTATGATCTTCGACCTATGATCTTTGAAATTTCATCAACTGCAAAATCTTTAATAGTATAATTTGACATAACAATTATTTTCAGCGTGGGAAACGCGTACGGAGCTTACATTATATAAGAGTTGTTATATAAGAGTTGTTATATAGGAGTTCGACGAGTAACGATTTCCTTCACCAAGTTCAGTCAGGGTCTGTCTGGATGACCGATATTAACCTTTTTTATCAGACTGACAAATTCTGACACAGCATTGTCTATTGTATTCCCTTTAGTGTGATCTTTTTACCTGTTCTATCAGAGTTCATATGAGTTCACCGGAACAGACCTGTATTCCATTTGTGGTTATTTTGGGCCCAAAGAATAGAGCACGCTTCCATTTGAAGTCATCTGAGGTCATTTGGATGTTTCAATACAGAAATGTACTTACTAGTGGGGGTGTCGCGAAATATGTTTTCTTTCCTTTCGCTCAAAATTCATATGTATTGACATGGTCTTTTTTTTGCACTGCCTTAATAATTGGTGGATGACAAGATGGTAAACATTTCTATTCAACAAGGAAACATGCTACAAATGTCAGCTAAAAGAGTCCACTCCACTGCATAATGGTTTGCTCCAGGGTGTGCATTATTCTGCAACAAAGCACACTTGTGAGAATAAAGCACACTTGGGATGATTTTGCAATAGTTGTATCATGCTAACTGTGACATTATGGTGTCATAATCAATATGGAATGGGGGCTTCTGATTGGTCAACGCCACCTGGCTATATGATAATATTCAATAAACCTGGGTTACATTTCTGGAATTCTGTGTTCTTGAATCTATGACGCCATGACACCGGGGCTACACGATGTGCGTTAGCTTTATCATTTGTATTCTGTACTATGGACCGTTTGGAGATTGTTAAAAGTTATTTGGTTACTGACAAATATTCCCTTACTTTGCTACAACGCCTTAAATATAATTAAATAGACCGCGGTTGCGGTCCTGCAAATCTTAATTAATTAATCTATGACGTCATGATGTCGAAACTTCGCAATGTGCGTTTTTTTGTTGAATCCGATAGTATGGACCACTTAGAGATTGATAAAAGTCATTCGGTTACTTAAAGTTATTTCGTTACTTTGCTACAAGGCGTTAAATACTAGTATTATTAAATACAATGTGATTGCGGTCCTGCAAATCGGTACTTTTGGATCTATGACGTCATGATGTTCTTTATCAATTTCAATGTATCCTATATCATTAAAACGCTTATGAAATTTCCTTAACTATGATACCAAACTTATTGTGATGGTGAAATCATGGAACAGGCGCCACGCCTGGGTCGCAGAAATAAATTTCAACACCAATCGGTCAACAATAACCTAACACTCCATAAGGAGCTTTGACATACGTCGAGCAATCACAAAACTCAGAATTGGATGTCACAAACTCAGTATAGAAACCGGAAGATTTCAAAGGCTTCCTATTGACCAGAGGGTTTGTCCATTCTGCCCAGAACTAGTTGAGAATGAGTATCACTTTTTGATGGAATGTCCTAAGTATGTTGATGTACGCAATTCATTAAATACGAAACTATCGTCATATGTACCAGAATTTACATCGATGGATTTAAGTAGCAAATTTAAGATAATAATGACCTGTGATAACTCATGTATGGTAGATATAGGAATGTATATCAAACAATGTCTAGACATAAGAAATTCCTCCAATATTGTAAAAGTTCATTCACATCCTATATCAGCCACAAACTCCTGTATTAGTTAGTTTAGTCCATAGTTAAGTTTATAGATAAGTTTTGCCATACTTTGTACCATGTACAACTGTTGTGCAATAAAGTTATTATTATTATGATCCCAAACGAAACTTTCTGTGCATTTTCTGCAACAGTTGCCCTGTACTTTTGTACCACAATTGGATGCCGAAAAGATGGGTGAGAGCGCAGAACCAAAATAGAAGTCAGGGTTACCACAACACCCCTCAAATCACACCCAGAAGTTGACAACGTTATCAGATGTAAACTATCGGTCAATGAGCCACAAAAACTATATCAAATTGATCCTTATCTTTCAGTAAGTAAGATTTCACCGCCATAACCGGCCTTGTCTTGTTTATTTCTGGAGGCTAATATCTGCTCTCGTTCATCCGCCAACACTGTTCTCGGTCCCAGAGCAGTCTGCCGGGTTTTAGAAAACCCCGGAAGTGGAATAGAATATTCGACCGTTGGCCGGCCCTTCGACTGATTTGGAGATTGTTAAAAGTTATTTAGTTACTGACAAATATTCCCTTACTTTGCTACAACGCCTTAAATAGACCGCGGTTGCGGTCCTGCAAATCTTTATTAATTAATCTATGACGTCATGATGTCGAAACTTCGCAATGTGCGTTCGATTTTTTTGTTGAATCCGATAGTATGGACCACTTAGAGATTAATAAAAGTCATTCGGTTACTTAAAGTTATTTCGTTACTTTGCTACAAGGCGTTAAATGCTAGTATTATTAAATACAATGTGATTGCGGTCCTGCAAATCGGTATTTTTGGATCTATGACGTCATGATGTCAAAATGATGCAATGTGCGTTAGTTTCATCTGTTGAATTGGAATAGTATGGATCACTTAGGACTTGTTATTTGGTTGTTGAAAATTATTTTGTTACTTTGCTACAAGGCGTGCCATCTGTATGATTACAGTAGGGTTGCTATTCTTGAAAATCTGTATACTTGGATCTATCAATGACGTCATGACGTCAAGACAACGTGATGTGTGTTAGTGTTTTGGGTTGCATCTGATACAATGGACCACTTGAAGATTGTTAAAAGCTATTTGGTCACTGACAATTATTTCGTTAATTCGCTACACGGCGTTTGATATCATCAAATGCACCGCGGTTGCGTTTCTGGAAATCTGTATACTTGAATCTATGACGTCATGACCCAAAGACTACGCAATGTGAGTTAGTTTTATTAGTTAAATCTTATATTATGGACCTTTATAAGATCGGTAAAAGTCATTCGGTTATTGAAAATTATTTCTATACTTTGCAACAAGGCGTCTAATGGAAACACGTCGGGTGCAGTTCTGGATGGCAATCTTGAATCTGTGACGTCATGACGTCAAGATGAATTAATGTGCATTATTGATCTACTCAATCTGATAGTAACGACCACTTAAACATTGTGAAAAGTCATTTGGTTGTTGAAAATCTATCTCAACTTTCGTACGACACATTCATTCTTTAAAACCTTACACAATACTTTAACTTTCGAACGTAATCAGGTCGTGCGTAATGATTTGAATTGTACCGTATAGATGTCTTTGGGATAGTACAATGCCATTTGATGGTTGGAATTGTAATATAACGTTGCTGCATGTCCATCGCTTGTTTCCATATAAAAACATCGTTGTTGTTAGAGACCTGTGTTGTTTTTAGCATACGTCGATGTTGTGACTTGAATCGAATGGTTTGAGTGTAATTAAACGGAATTATTTCATATACTTCATATACTAGGAATGTATTCTGTAGGTTGAAACTCCATCATACTTCACCCGAACTACACAAACAGCTAATACTGTTAACTAGAAGGTTAGTTGAAGTTTTAACACACCAGTCGTTCTGACACAAAAAAAAAGCCACAAACTCATCACATGAAACCATCACCATTTATTTATTGTGGTAAAAGCAAACAGAACAAAACTCTTTTGATATCACCAGTATATCCATGACAGATTGAACAGAATGGCAACTTCTTTGTTGTTAATCGAAGATCAATCCATAGATTACAATGACTTGATTTATCGTTATGTGACAGAAAACAGTTTCAGCCATTTATCTACAAAGACAAAATGATCAACATCTTCTGCTCCAACTGTAAATTGTAACGCGTATGTGGTATACAACATTACGACTTTGCATGTACATGAAGGTGTTAGGTGATAAGATCATAGTATATACGTTTAAGTTTAGAAAGACCTTCCTCTGTTGTTATGTATTCATCTGTACAGATCCTGGGGTCAAACTTTTACTTATCGTTTCATAATAAATACAAATGCAAATAAATTGTTACATGCTCAGTAATGTTAAAACAACTATAATGCTAAATTAGCTCTCTATAATGAACATCATGTAGGCTGTAGCACTATATGCAGGTTGTAGACGTGTGCTACGAGATGTGGTGAGCATAAAGTTTGTCTTGTAAGAATAGATATTGCCTTTGACCTTAAAGCCACGAATACAATTTCTAGGCTGCACTGCAGGACTTGAAATCAACGTTTTTTCCTATTGTCCCAACACTGTCCCAAAAATAAATTTCAATTGTCCCGAAGAGAGGAACTGTCCCAACCTGTTTTTCGGGAAGTATTGTATAACTTTAACTTGAAGTCAACTTTATTGTGCTTATGTTCTGACTCCCAGACGCACTATAATTGCAGAGTAGACAGGAAATTCGGGGGGAATTTTCTGGAGCCACAAGCCGGGAAATGTGCCTGATAAACAAAAGAGGGGCTGACATTCTGATGTTCATTTGTTCCAAAAATGTCCCAAAGTGTCTAATTTTAGTTGTCCCGGCCTAAATTTAGTGTTCAGTGGCCATCCGGACACTGTTAATTTTGAGCCCTGCCCTGCACCTACGTACATCCTTATATGTCCCAATCCTATTGATTTTGATGTTCTTTCAAGTGGTTCCTAAAACGGATGTTGATATCTAAGTAATCACTACTTGCCCGTTGATTTTATCAACGTTTTTCACACGTTATTTGCCATTGGGAATTGGGAATGACCACCATGTGAAGTCAGACATTTATATACAGTGACAAAAAGATCAACATCTTTTGCTCCAACTGTAAATTATTGTAACGCATAGGTGTCATACAACACGACGAGTTGGTCATTGGTAAAATACCATGACCAAGATCATAGTACGTGTTAAGCCGTGTACAATATCTTCATCTCTGGTGTTATGCATGTGCATGTTCATCTGTACAGATCCTGCAATCAAAGTTTGTTTCGTTTTTAATGTTACATACCGGACATAATAAGACAGCTATAATGATAAATTTGGTATCAATGATGAACATCATGAAGCATCATCCAATGGTTGTAGACATGTGCTATGAGACATATTCGGTGATCATGAATTCTGTCTTGTTAGAATAGACATTGCCATTGGTTTTAAGGCCACAAAGTCAACTACCATCCAAGCATGTTCCAATCCCACAGATTTTGATGTTTGAAAGGAACACCATGGCGGTATGAAATATGCGATGTTATCACTGCAGCACAGTCAACTGGTTTTCAATTGCACCATTTCCCAACCTGGCTGGTTGATGTTACCAAGAGTATTTCTAACCAAGCAAAATAATTTGTATTTCAAGCTATATTCGTACTTGCAGAGAGACAGTCATGCACTATATGGTACGTGTAGCATTAAACCGTTAATTGTACAGCCCTTTACTTATAAAGAATAACACTTAATCTATCTATCACTTACTTAACGCAAAATGCTCTATTGGCACAGCGTCTACTTCTATAATGACAGAATGACCATCCAAGTCCATACGTTCTTGTCAATTTTAGGTAATTGCTAAACCCAAGTGTTTCCAATGATTTACCAGATGGACGTGGCGTGGTTTCTATCACCAGAAGGACATTGTGTGTCGGTATCTTCGTGCTTTGTTATAAGGCTACGCCAAGTAATTTTTATGGATGACATCAGTGCGTCATTGATTTCCACCCGATTTTGAAAGAAATAAAATGATGCCCTCCGACTGTGGCCAACATGCCGACAATATGACATGCATGATCATCCATCTTGTTCATTCTTTAGTATTTCATTTCCACTTTGACACGGTGTTAGATGTGATGTTGCCACTGAATCAAAACCATTAGGAAACTTTTATTTAGTCATTTTTTTCTCAAAGACAAATTAGATAGAATTCGCATTAAATTTGGTGTCTGGGAGCATGTCGTCCATAAAATGTACCTGCTGTGGCCTTTAAGTAATAATATAACAAAAACATAGTAGAGTAAATATATGGTTTTAATAGATTACATGTTCAAAAAATCTAAAGGGATGTGTATTAGCATCGTACATTACAATATACTAGTGTGGGGAAACTGTAAAAGACGCATCAGCGTAGCTTCTATTTCAACTTCAGAATCACTATTTCACCATTTCTTTCTTCTATTTTCTGGAATGACATGCTAAACTCAAGCGCAAAGCGCTCCCATCGGGTCACCGAATATACTTAGCATCTATCATCAGATAGCGGGGCACTGTGACACTGTATCAATGTATAAGATACAGGGTACAGAAACAATAAAACTACAATAGTTTCTGAAGTGATCGCTCGGTTATATGTGATCATAAGAAATATGTGCATGTCTAAATGTGTATGTGCCAACATCTTGCATCTTAGTCTAGGTAAAAGTTGTTTTAATGATGCCGTTCTATAGAATTGAAGATTAGTCTATTTTCTAGCACAACCTCAAATATCTCAAGACATCTTATTGCATCAAATGAACGCAATTTGACGGTAATAACACTTTATGGCAGTACATTGCGGTTCGTTAATTAGAATTCGAAAAGAGACTTCATTGTTTAAGGTGCAGACAAGGCAGGTTTGTAGGGTTTGTCTGTATTCATTGGCGTTGTTAGACAGCCTCAGATGATTTGTTTAGTTTTAACGTGTTAATCACTAATTGCAGCTTTTAGTCGTTTTCTATCCATTTCTACCTATTTATGACTACATAATCATTCCTGCGAATATGTTATTGTCGCAAATCTGTTCCTATACATTTGGGTTGCGGGTGTCACAATAAGATTTTTCTTTTCTGAATATAAGCAAAAACAGGTGGCTGCCATGTTATCAATTGCAAGTCAGATGGGCGTTATTTTCGTGACTACACGCAACAATGTGTGTAATGTGGGTTTGAGCAAGCATCACCTATGGCCAGGTTAAGTAAAATCGGCATCTAAGACACACACATAATGTCCTAAACATGTCAATCTGATGTATCGGACCTAGTAGCAAATACTTGGACCTCGCACAGGGTCAAAGGTCGGGACCACCCACCTACAAGACGAATGCCCACATACCGTCCCTGCATCCCTTCACACGGGACGGTAACGGACGGCTTACTCAGGTCGATGCGATGGTCTCCGCCACACTTGGGGTTCGTGGTGATCTGGTCGGAATCCCCGATGTAGATGTTGAAGGGGTTGAGTCGATCCCCACAACAGTCCCGGCGATTCCAGAGGACCACCCTATAACACGGAACAGTGACATTGTCATCCTTATGTTTTTTATATTGCTTTGTACTGATTTTCACACCAACGTACGTAACCAACCATTTTGAGTGAAAATGAAAAAACAAACACTCATGCATCTTAATACCTAAGCTTTTTTTTTGGTGTGTGTGTGTGTGTGGGGGGGGTGATCTCAGTGCCGAGGTGGGATTGGTATTTTCGCTGTTTGAACTTTGATACATAACTCGGGCCAGCATTTGTGATAACCGGCTACTAACGTAGTTGCTAGAAAAGTAGTACTAAACGACCAAATAGACTGAATAGCATGTTAGAGGGGTTAGACAAACCTCTAGCTGACTGACCCCGCTGGCATGCTATTCAGTCTATTTGTCAGTTTCAACAATATTATTTTTCCAGCAACCACGGAGTCTGGTAGAGGTTAAATCTCTTCCACCAATCAAGCCAATGGCGGTCTCTACCGATTAAAATCACCGATTCTGCCAGAAGACACGTACCTTTGAATCGTTTCCGATTTGGCAAGATCCACCCACCAAGTGGCGCCAACTTCGTCTTCGGTGTGAGTGCATGAACCCCCTCCCCAGTTTCCATCGGTGTTCCCGTCGACGGCGCGGTCTGCAGAACCTCCACCATCCCGGCCACTGCTCTGGTCCGCTGTCTTCCCTACCGCGACATTCACCTCTGTCCAAGGCGAGAGGATAATGATCAGCAGGGTCACTTTTACGACTCTAAAGTTAAACAAAATTTCTTAGGCTCCTGTCACACAAATAAATCCTTCCTTCCCCCGACATTGGCCCTGACCACGGACCACCCGAGGTAGGCGGTAGGTTGGGAGAAGTCTGACCATATTTCGGATCCGCCTATTTTTTGCGTTGTCCAGAATACAGAATACAGTAAAGTACTGAATGTCGATGTGTGATCAGTTCAGGATTGAATATTAAATAGATGGCTTGACCGTATTGCTCAGGATCAATCAGTCAAAACAGAACTCCAACAGCCGAAGTACTGTCACGACTGCGGTGGAAGGACATTAGTTCTATACATAGACACCAGAAGGCACTGTTAGTGTACAAGTCTCTCAACGGTCTGTTACCCGACTATATGAGACTAATGTTCACTTACTGTAGCGATAGGGCAGTCAGAACAACACGTCAAAGTGTATCAAACAGATTGCATGTACCGATGGTACATAGAGAGCTATACAGGAGATCGATAGCGTACTCGGGTGCAACGACATGGAACAGTTTACCACCAAATGTAAGAATAGCACCCTCAGTGGCAGCATTTAAGAACATGCTGCAATAATCCACTATGGAATTGATCAGGACTGGACCATAGAAACGATGCTGTGACTAGTGTAAGTTGTAATGAAATTGTAATACGATAATTTTGAAGCTATTGTGTTATCAGGACCCCTGGCCTCTCCCACCTTGAGCACTTGAAAAGCGGCTATGGCCGAAGTGTAATCTTTCAAGGCTACATAAGGTCGAAAAAAAATTCATTTGTATTTTACCTGTTGAGATTCCGTAGAAGTTCACATCTCGTAGCCACGGCTGCCAGCCTGAGGAGGTTCGCTTGACAGTAAATTTCCAATACCGAGCCGTTCCCTCGAATCCGTCAAATTCCTGGCGCTGGTTAGTCCCGACCCGCGCGTCAGTAACGGCCACGACGTCCTCCCAGTTGTACGGACTCCCAGAAAGCGACTTTTGCAAGGTGAAGGCTGTAACGTCATGTTCGGTGTCTCCGTAGTTGTTGACTGCGATGCGGGTCAGTTTGTGGGCCGCTTCGAGGTCCAGTACGATATACCAGTCGTTGTAGTATCGGTCCTTACCTACGGGATTCCAGTTTGTCGCTGTGTTCCCATCCAAGGCTTTTGCGGGATCATAGGTCACTCCATTGGCGGCATAAGATGTGCCGGAGAATCCCTCAACCCATGTCGAACTCCCTCTCAGCCATGCACACCCCACACATCCTGAGGATAGGGTGCACAGTTGTTAACGCTGCTACATGGAAACATGTCAAGAGTTCTGAGTTTTCAGGTGTAAAGCCATGCCAGAATACATATGCGTATTCAAGGGAGAGCTGTATGAATCCTTTATGAATAGTTTGTAAAACCAGGTGAGGTAGTTTAACGGAAGCTTGACTCGGAAATTACACTTACGATAGTCCACGCAGTCATCACAGTTGCAGTGATCGGCCGTGTCCCCACATTCTCCGGCACCGGAACAACAGGGTTGATGGCTGTCCTTGTTACACTGGCCGGGGGTGGCTAGTGGTGCCGGGAAACTTGGTCCGCATTTACCGTCAGCTCTCCACTTAGCTACAGGGAAAAACAGAAAATACATACGCTCACAACCATCCAATAATCGTATGCGTGACTTGTACATCAGGCAAAGAAGAGGACTTAATTTATACAAAAAGTTCAACACATTGTGAACTTACTTCCGCAAGTCCTGCCATCGGAGGCTAATGCCGTGCCTTCAGGGCACTCTGCAACGCATCGGGTACTGCCACTTTCCAAGGGGACGAACAAGTGCTTACAAGCTCGGCATTCTGTGTCGAGCTTCGATCCAGGGGACATTGGGATACATCCTGTATTTGCAAGGAAAAGGTCTGTCAAATTGCTGCAATCTGTTTAGGAAGCAAGGTCTTTTTAAAAGATCATTCAAATGTCATTACCGCGTTACCTAGCCCCATCCTCATCCTCCAAATGTCATTATACAAGGTTTAAAAAGGCTCACCTTCACATTCTGGGTGGCAGTCCTCCACACACATGCCGTCCTGCATAATAGTTCCCCCTGTACATTCCATCTCTGTTGTCCCTCCCTCGATGACACGGGCGTCCATGATCTCTACACTCTCTTCCCCGCTGCCGAAGGAGTAGAAACGAATGCCTAGTGGTGGACTCGCATCTGTGTAGACCATGTAGACTAACCCTTTCTCCTGTTGGTCGAAATTGTTCATTAATCTTTGTACAAACACATCAACAGCATCTACCAATACCACTATAACACCGGAATCGGTATAATAATTACATTACATGCATCATATGTCATACTCTGACCGTGATAACGTTCCACACGGGCGGGTGTTTTGCAATTTGTGTTTCCTCGGTCTGTTATGAGACGAATATATACCGTGACACCATGTATTCCCCATCACGCTTCATCCAGCCCTAACCCAGTTGGATTTACCTTTGACCGAAATTTCCTATTCCTTAAGCCCTTGTTGCGGTCTGAATGGACAGTAGGAACGCAGTTGGAGGAAGTGAGGGTTGGAAAAACAACAAAAGTTTGGATAGGCTATATGATGACAATATCATTAAAGATCCGACTGTTCCTCAGTGTATATGGTATCTAAAGGCTCACTCGGTGATTTATTCAATGGTTACAAGAAATGATGACCAGGCCTTCAATCCCAGTATTCACCTCGTGGCGGGTCATTGAAATTGGTGGGTTTCTCGTGTGGGCGATACCTAATACACAGTGTTTTATCTTCTTTAAAGTAACGTATTACTTACGGAAGTGTCTGAACCAATGCCATATTTGATGTAGGTTCTCATGTTCTCCATGTCTTCTTGCAGGCAAATGAAGTAAGGCTGGAATAGTTTGGAGTCACCGAGACTTCGGGCACTTTTTGCTCCTTCGTATTTTACCAACTTCATTCCCTGAGAAAGGTATGTTACACAATACAAGTCAGATAATGCAATGCCAGTCAGCGAGTATGTTACCAATACGTAGAGGAAACTTTGGTTGTATATGTCCATTTGTTGTTAGGGGAGCTCGCAGGAAATGATCACTGAGTGTATAAAATCCAAATTCAAGCATACCTTACCTACTAAATGTCATGAATATCCAAACCCAGACCCCAGCCACTCTACCATGGCACAACCAAAAAAAACTTCTTGTCGAAAGTACTAAGTACATATCGTGAATAGTGTTACCTTGTAGAGTGCGACGCCTTGAAAACTGATCTGCAGATGATACCAGGTGGTCATGTCCCTCGGAATGGCAGAGAACACGACAAAAATGTCTCCCTTTGACGCCGCAACGAAGTACAGGCACCTCTCTCCCTCCTCCGCGGGTTTGATTTGGTACGAGTTGGACCATTTTACACTACAGGGTGCCTCAACTATACTGGCTAATGCATTACTGGTAGGAAGAACACAACAGCATAACTTGTATATTCTACCCAACATACAATTTATATGTACTTGTGGGTGATTATGTGTTTTCACTCATCTCAGAGTATATTTATTCCCTTAGGCCATGTTGATTTGATTATATGGATGACATCCTCTGGGAACCCCAAAACTGATGCGAGCGTTTGGCAAAAAAAAAATTTCTTTCATTATGAAATCTAGGTGATTATGAATGTTAAACAAATGACAAAGAGTATGGTATGGTGAATAATCTAATCTTTAAATTCATTTCTTTACATTTTCGCCTTTTTCGTTTGATTTTGGCATTCTACGACAATGGTATCGTTTTCGAATATTTTTTTTGGCAACTTACGGTATATATTTGCTCATTTTTGCATCTGTTTTGGACGATTTGCAGCATGGTTGAAAACTTTTTTTTTTGGAAACGGCCGAAAATTGATGCGCGCGCGGATGTCATCCATATAATCAAATCAACATGGCCTTACCATTGACAGGACAAAAGCGATTGACTGAAACTAAATGTCTATATCATTTGCCTCCTTGGTACGTACATTGGAGGTTATCATTTCTTTCAACCAACGATGACCACGTTCAATGCACTGTCCTGATTGCTGTTTACACTGTGCGATATACATGTATGATTTAATCACATTCAAAGTGATTCAAACTACATTACCCTTTTGCCTTGGCGTGCTCTAGCGGGCTGACATATTCCGCTCTGGCAACATTTGAGTTGATGTAGCTGCGAGGCAAATCCCTGAAAATCTGTAAGGACAAGACCAACAATAAATCGTTCGATTCAAACATTTTTTTCTAAATCAAAACATTCTGTACACTTTCAGTATTTCCTTCTGTATTCCATTCATGATACTGTGATCATTATCATGCAAAAGACTAAGTGAAAAATGAGTACCCGACTGGAAGCTTCATGGTCTGGAGGTGTGACAACAAACGTTCCACTTTCTTCCAGATACGTCATTACAAAGCCAAAGCAGGAGACCTGAGTGCGAAAATTCAAAGTTTCATAAATGTCAAAGCTAAAATTATGCAAAGTATTTTTGTACTACAAGTATGCTATTGAGTTCATTGTAAATGATAATCGTGAGCAGCTATGGATTTGATAATCTGTGAACAGCTATGAACAATTGGTGGGAACAGCTACGGGAAGATATCATGAGTGAACCACTTAGAAGTCGATGTAAACCGCTATATATTATATGAGTTGTGGTCAACAGCAATAGAGTTGGTGTGACCAGCTATGGAATTAATGCGAACAGCTATGGAGTGAATGTAGTTGATTATAACTGAACTGCCATAGCCATAATGTAATTAGCTATGAAGTTGTGTCAGTGAAGGTTAGACATCCAGGTAATAAGATACGGCAAAGAGCAGTTACTCAAGCAACTGGGTATGATTTTGGAAACGGTCAGACGTTTCAGGTAGCATCCACTTCCTTTCGTCAGTGACATTAACGGACTGTAGGAGAATTGCAGGTTTATATGCATCACCTATTGACTGATATGCAAGTAAGTGACAAATGTTTGATTTAGATGCAAATAAGTGACATTTTTTGAAAGTCCAAAAGGAAACAAGTGTCCATATGCGACAATTCTCCGAGAAGTTTTATATTTTGCAGATTGAGAACAGTAATAGTGTATGTAAACAGTGTGTGATCACTTAACAACTGGTAACAACGTATAGTAAAATTGGCTAAATCCCTGGTCTAATAATCTAGCCTGAGTAAAAAAATCACGCTCCTGATGGCCACCTGCCCAGAGGTTTGCCGCCCCCTTGGGGAAACAGTTGCAGACTGACTAGTGTAAACACAGGCTACATAAAATCAACAACACGACAATCTAAATAGATGAACAAAGTCAGCTTTCATAACAATATATTTCATTTACTACATATTATTCTTTTGACAAGGTATCGCAGTAGGTGCAAACCACAATTCCAAAAGATACTCGCCACCATAATGCACAACAGCCACCTAATATCTGCTTAGAGAACCTCTGCTACCAGAAAACTACCTAAACCTACGGCCTATTCCACAGGATTGTAAAAGTAGGGATGTTTCTAAAATATGCATTTACTTCAATATCAAAACTGCTACGGTGAAAATAAAAAGACGTGCATCACCAGTTTCACCCATTGTTGTAAACCTGTACATAGAGACGTTTGGAAACAAAGCCCTTTCAATGACACCCCCAAGCCAACTGGTTTCGATATGTGGACGACACTTGAAAAAAGGGTAGCTGTTGATTTCTTTGATCACATCAACCAGATAGATGGCAACATCAAGTTCACACAGGAACCGAGTCATAACAACAAAACTATCGTAGAGAAAGATGGCAACCTTCGTTTTGAAGTTTACAGGAAACCGACCCAAGGTCAACATCACTATTCCGTATGTCCGAGGAGAATCCGAAAAACTCTGACGGAACTTCCAAAACTTCAACATTGCCACAAATTTCAAACCTCATTCAACCCTCAGACAAACACTGGTATATCCCAAGGACCGACCACGCAAAGGTATCAAGGCTAAATGTCATTTACAGACTCAAATGTGAAGAGTCTAAATGTGAATGTCTACATCGGAGAGACCAGTCGGCCACTGAAGGTAAGGTACATGCAACATTGCAGACCTAGCGCCAACGGCTACTCTTCAGCCATTTCCCTCCACCGACAACACAACCATGGTCACTCTTACACTGTGAAACCCGCTGGTGGGAACGAGAACTTAGGCAATATATGAAAGAATGTACAACCCCACCCTCAACAGGGAGGAGGTGGGGGGTCTACGGGTAGAACTCTCGGGCATTTGTATTTGACGCTCCCGGCCCCAAGGACAGACAACACTTAAGCTCCTGTCCTGAAACAACAGGTGCTTCCTTCAATAATTTGCATCATCCTTGTCTTGACTTGTCCAACTTTTGTTTCCTTTTCGACTTTCAAAATATTTGGCTTCGCTTATTTGCAAATCAAGCATCCAGTATATCTTCTTTTGCACATGGTTCATAAAATAGGTCCTATCCTCGTCAATTTAAGGTGACATATTGTGACAAAAACCTAGACACTGGTCTTGCACTGATTGTAATTATTGATTTCAGATGCCTTTACATTTTCGGAAATCGTCGTCAGTACATAGTACATTTACTGGCTGTAGCACATATCTTACAATCATATGAACGAGAGATTTACCTTTTTGCTGTTGGTGTCTCCACTCCCACCATTTTTAAAGCTGTTGTACATGTGGAGTTCGGTCCCAGGCGCGTGACAGTTCCATCTATTGGAGAAAAATGTCACAGTGATGTCTGTTGCTCTTACAGGGTTCTAGCTAGGATTTAATTTTAGCGTAGTGGTACTGGTCGCATATCAAGAGAGCGAAGCGACCGAGAGGGGGGATGGGGCGGAGCTTTTTAAAAAATTGAGCTAAAAAAGAGGCCATTTGAGGGATAACCAAAGGGAAAAAAATGTTATTTCTAATGTACAATGTATCCTTGATTGGTAATTTGTCACATTTGATCTGGCATTCTTGAGCAAAGAAATATGGTCACAATGCCGCTAAGCTGTATTGAAAATTTAGCGTAGGGGGTGAAAATTATAGCGTAGGGGGCCCCTACACTACTTCGCGCTAGCTAGAACCCTGTCTTAGATCTATTCAACTTCCAAATATGTTACAATGATGCGTATAAAAATAGCAATCGAGTTTCTATACCTATTTCGCGAAAAAACTATTAAGGCCTCTGTGTTCTTCGTAATGTCGTAGCTGATTCCTTCAGGAAGATCAAAGATGACCTACAGATGAAATATCGTAAAAATACATTACTATTGTGGATATGGACATTCTTGTAATTATCTTTGGAAACAGCATGCTTGGTACCTTATTGCTTTGATATTCAGAATATAACAGTAACATTTGGCCAGGTCAAATGAGTTTTAGTGAGCATTTATACTTGACGTGGATGCAATGCTTTCTGACTCTGGAGTTCTCTCCTACCTTGTAAGTTTCTCCATTGATGAGTTCCAGCCATGTGGGGAAGGTAGCTCCACTAGTGCCCCCCTTCACTTTTAAGGCTTGGGATGTGCATCCAGGTTTGCCCCCCTCCAGGCGGAAATCGGTAGTGGGGACTGGTCCCTATTGAAGAATAACAGGGCTTATTGAAATAATTGCACACGGAATGTGCTGGAACGATGTGGTTGGTTAATTAATTCAGTCATTGCAAGAGGCTAAAATTGTACATTAATTTTATAAAGATGTTTCTAAAGCTCACATGTATATATTTCATTTCGTAACATTTAACAATTTCTTATTTACAGCTGTTGTTAGAGTGCACGGGGGCGTGTATATGACTCAAAGCGGCAATTATTGCCAGGATACGCAGTGCGAATATTGCAAGTTCTCAATTTTTCGTTTATAGAAACAAAAAATGTTAGGAAAAGCTCGTTCCTTTTCGTTGATGACAAATTAGTCCTAGGATTTAAGCAGGTGTCATATTTCAAAATTAAAGGTTAATGACCCTCCTATTCCTCAGTGTACGTGGTGTCATAATTAGGCCTGGACAGGTCATTTTCTATAACCACAAATCAGACCACCGAGTGATCAAGTAATTAAACATGATACTATTCTGCATTTCCATTTTGCGCAAGTTTTCTCTTATACTAACTAAGTTTTCTTTTTTTACTTTAAAAGACTGAGGCCAGGGCTAATAGAGTTGGCCCTTTGGGAACAAAACAGTGTCGCGTCATATATTGTGTGAAGAGCATATCTTCGAGCCCAAACACACATCCATCAATGTTCAACACCATTTGAAGTAGTCATCAACAATAAACAAACACGATGAGTTGATATTTTATAATGCTCTCACATGTATCATTAAAATAAGTGGTATACACCATACCTCTTCCATGTAAACAACTATTGCCCTTTCCAGTGCGAGTCGTTTCTGGTCCATTGCTTCTCCAAACTTGTCAACAGATGTAACGTCACAGTACCTTAGATTTAAAGAGGAGCATTACTATGGAATATAAGGGATTTCTTTTTTACACAACCAAAAGATCATACCTTGCTGACGTTTCTGTCAAACATCTTCCATAGACCTTCTGACTTGAGTTCTGCTTCTCGCCATTATATGTAGCCGATCGCGATGTACATATAGGTGGCGCTTTTGCGGTATGACTTTTTGCTTGTGTAAAAAAGAAATTATCAACCTGATGAAACTATTTTCGGAGGATTTTTTTATATTCCAACATGTAATCACAAGGCGTGCTGACGGCACACTTGTACTGTAATGCCGCCACCAACATAGCGTACAACGCAACACAACACTCATTCACCTGTGCGAAGTGAAAAGTCGTGTAAAATGCATTTCCCAAGGGCACAAGATCAGTGACATGTAAGGCCTCGAACCCGGGACCTCTTGGTTCCGAGTCGAGCACTTTACCATTACATCACACAACCCCAAGGATAGTAATTCGATTTCCGCCTGGAGGCGGGCAAAGCTGGATGTACATCCCAAGCCCTTAATATTGTTAGTACCTCAGGCATTGAAATCACTAAGATGTTTGGCGTGGAGAGGTCGCAGAAAATAGAAGCTATCTCATTAGGTTATATAACACTCACCAAAATACCAAAACATATGTCATTACTACATGTACCTCTGAATAAGTTCCGTTTTCAGCAGACATCAACTAGTTGTCATGATGAATGATTTCATCTTGTAATAATTTCAGATTACCTTTTCTCATTTACAGGAGTCATCACTCCTTGGGTGTTGTTGACCAGCGTGGCAACCTCGTAATACTTCCTTCCAGTGCCTTCCTCGGTCCTGAGGCTATGAATTTATAATTAGAACATGAAAAGGTTATACACAAAGCATACTATCTAGACAAAAATAATCATTTTAAAAGAGCATCTATTCACTAGAAAAATCCTATGTTCAGTTTTCCTCCATTAACAGCAATTCGTTAATTCCACCAAGGACATTATAATTGCCCGTACAGAGATGACAATTTATGTAGAAAGGTTAAGATGCTGATTTATATTAGAATGTCAACTTGGAAGTTTGAATATTTACTTTTCACTGAAGCATCCGTCTGCAGCATCTCCGATTTCGAAGGGGAAGAGGAGTTTGTAGTTCATGTCCAGCAGTTCTGACATGGTGCCCATGAACATCTCGACGGGTTTGGGGTAGGTGGGGATGGACTTCAGCCACTCGGTGAAAGTTTCTTTGAAGCCGGTCGAGTAGAAGTCAGCGACGATGGAGGCAACTTTCTGGTCGCCTCCTTCAAGTTTCACATGTGTGCGGGAAGTTTTGTCAGACGATCTGTAATATAACAGGTGTCGGTTTGTTAAAGAACTACAAAATATCCCTCTTTTTAATGACTTGGCTCTAGAGCAATATCATTCTGTGTGAGGGAACATGTTTGTGTGCCAACAGGAAAAAGACATTAGTAATAGATAATCTTATTTGTTGGTATCTTGGTACATCAAAGGATGACAAAGCTCACCAGGAAGTTAATCTTTCACTTGGAATCACTGGAATGAATCTACGGCTGACCGCTTTCAGTGTTATGTTTGGGGATTTAACCGACAATTGTTCAATATTGTCCAACTTGATTATTCTGTTAGACTAAAATTTACATCTTTAGAAATCGCCAATGCCCTCTTAAACTATCCTCCTTTATATATTTTGTAGCATATTTTTGTAAATTGGAGTTTATAATTGCAAATAGAGAGAGGAAAATACACAAGCATATGGGCAAGTGGGGAAAGTTACACCTTAAATTTTGTTCTTAAATTGTTCTTTTTGACTCGACGTATGGTAATGGAATTGAGACTTTTGAGTTACTTTGTTAACTAAACTTTTATTTACTATGTGTTACAGTTTCTTTATGTTTTAGATTGATATTATGAATAAGTATTAATGAATTGGTTTCTGGTATGAGTTTGTTTCTGTTCTTGTAAAACCTGTGCCATGCAAGTCTGTGTATTGTACTTGTTTTTTTTTAAATCTAATAAAAATAACGTGGAAAAAATCTTTCACTTGTTGTGACAGGGAAGACAATCAATATATGATATATAACCTTATCCCACAAGGCCTTTGACAAGAAAAAAATGGTTTCCATACGAAGCTCCACTAGACTGTGACATTCCCATGTGACCGGAAACGGCGAAAAGGCCATTGTAAGAAGCTTGGGCCTGGATCGAAAAATCCTCAATACTTTCACTCTTGGAGGCCTGTTGGGTCTTAAAAAGCCTGAAGGAACCACCAAACTTTGCTGACTTGATGAAATGAGTTCCATAGCGGATGATGAACTTTTCTGTGAAGAACAAATGATTGTCTGAGTTCACAGTTACAGCTCTGCTTTGTAGAAATTATAACAACAGTTTTCCTCTCGTTTGCGTAGCAATATATCTTAGTACTTTTCTGAGAAAAATTACATTCATGACGAGAACTTACGAAGTTTTGCCTTCCCCTCGATGAAATTTTGGGGAAGAGACAGGAAGTCGCGCAAGAAGGCCAGACTCAGGGTATCCGGCGTGATTTCATCGAGGAAGATTTCATACCTGGAGGTAAATTTCACCATGGATCAAACCTAATCTCATCAACCGAGGTCATTGTCCTATTAACGCAAGGTCGAGAATACTGATATATATGCATTATTGTTTGAAGCGAGGGGTCACAACCCCGCCGTACGTGCAACTGCGTGCTATCTACTTGCAAAAAGTGGATAAAATCCGTGCGGAATCCAACGGATTTGGGAGCACGCAGACACGCCGTAGCACTTTACGTAGAACTTACTGTAGAACTTTCTCATGCTCGCGGCCGATCGTGGCGTGCAGAGCATGTACTTATACCTTGCACAACCGTGCAAGTGACGTGCGTTAGCGTACACCCTGCCTACTCTTGCCAGTCCTCCACGTTTTCAGAAAAAAATGCGGGCGTGGCTTTCCAAAAACATTTACAGACAAAATACACGTAAGGCGGGTTGTGACCCTCGCTTATGGGAGGGTCAAGGTCATGATTAATCTACAAATTTGCATCATAAACAAGACTAAAACTCTTCGGCAGTAGAGCAATACTATAAAAGAACATGATAAAGCACACTCACCTGATCACATTGCACTCAATAAGGGACATGAACGACTGTTTCTGGCCTGATTCTTTTTTCCCATATGATGCCTCAACGGCAGCCTGTACAGAAATTCAATTCAATATCAGCAATTCCTACAGCCTGGGGACCATCCTATTTGTAAGCCAGGGCTCCC